>NC_064028.1:13046434-13346434 GCF_917208135.1 Athalia rosae
AATTCTTAGAGTAACACGTATTTTGATTTGCAACGCCAAAAGATTTCTAGTTTGGGACTTGTATTTTTTCAAAGGAAATTATCACTTGCGGGGGTGTCAGGTTAAGGTGGGCTTCCGCAACCTCGATCGATATGAAATATTTGATTCATACATTCTGATCATCAGAGTAACACGTACGTTGATTTGCAACGCCGAGAGATTCTTAGTTTGGGACTTGTCATTCTTCAAAGAAAATTATCACTACCAGGGGTGTCAGGTTGAGGGTGGCTTCCGCAACCTCGATGAATATGGAATATTTCTTTCATACATTCTGATCATCAGAGTAACAAGTAGGTCGAGTTGCAACGCCGAAAGATTCTTAGTTTGGGACTTGTCATTTTCCAAAGAAAGTTAATAATCGCGAGGGTGTCAGGTTAAGGGTGGCTTCCGCAACCTCAACTGAGATGCAATATTTTTTTCATGAATTCTCATTTTTAGAGTAACACGTATTTTGATTCGCAACGCCAAAAGATTTCTAGTTTGGGACTTGTATTTTTTCAAAGGAAATTATCACTTGCGGGGGTGTCAGGTTAAGGTGGGCTTCCGCAACCTCGATCGATATGAAATATTTGATTCATACATTCTGGTCATCAGAGTAACAAGTACGTCGAGTTGCAACGCCGAAAGATTCTTAGTTTGGGACTTGTAATTTTTCGAAGAAAATTATCACTCGCGGTGGTGTCAGGTTGAGGGTGGCTTCCGCAACCTCGATAAATATGGAATATTCTTCCCATACATTCCGATCATCAGAGTAACACGTACGTTGATTTGCAACGCCGAGAGATTTTTAGTTTGAGACTTGTAATTTTTCGAAGAAAATTATCACTAGCGGGGGTGTCAGGTTGAGGGTGGCTTCCGCAACCTCGATCGATATGGAATATTTCTTTCATACATTCTGATCATCAGAGTAACACGTACGTTGATTTGCAATGCCGAGAGATTTTTAGTTTGGGACTTGAACTTTTTCAAAGAAAATTATCACTCGCGGGGGTGTTAGGTTGAGGGTGGCTTCCCTAACCTCGATCGAGATGCAATTCTCTTTTCATACATTCTGATAATCGGAATAAAACGTTTTTTGATTTGCAACGCCGAGAGATTTCTAGTTTGAGACTTGTAATTTTCTGAAGTAAGTCTAAATCGCGAGGGTGTCAGGTTAAGGGTGGCTTCCACAACCTCAACTGAGATGCATTTTTTTTTTTTTTCATGAATTCTAATTCTTAGAGTAACACGTATGTCGATTTGCAACGCCAAAAGATCCCTAGTTTGGGACTTGTAATTTTTCAAAGAAAATTATCACTTGCGGGGGTGTCAGGTTAAGGTGGGCTTCCGCAACCTCGATCGATATGAAATATTTATTTCATACATTCTGATCATCAGAGTAACAAGTACGTCGAGTTGCAACGCCGAAAGATTCTTAGTTTGGGACTTGTTATTTTTCAAAGAAAATTATCACTCGCGGTGGTGTCAGGTGAAGGGTGGCTTCCGCAACCTCGATCGGGATGCAATATTCTTTTCATACATTCTGATTATCAGAGAAACACGTATGTCGATTTGCAACGCCAAAAGATCCCTAGTTTGGGACTTGTAATTTTTCAAAGAAAATAATCACTCGCGGTGGTGTCAGGTGAAGGGTGGCTTCCGCAACCTCGATCAATATGGATTCTTCTTTTCATACATTCTGATCATCAGAGTGACACGTATGTTGATTTGCAACGCCGAAAGATTCTCAGTTTGGGACTTGTGATTTTTCAAAGAAAATTAATAATCGCAGGGGTGTCAGGTTAAGGGTGGCTTTCGCAACATCGATCGATATGAAATATTCTTTTCATACATTCTGATCATCAGAGTAACACGTACGTCGAGTTGCAACGCCGAGAGATTCTTAGTTTGGGACTTGTAATTTTTCAAAGAAAAGTATCACTCGCGGGGGTGTTAGGTTGAGGGTGGCTTCCGCAACCTCGATCGAGATGCAATTCCCTTCCATACATTCTGATAATCGGAATAACACGTTTTTTGATTTGCAACGCCGAGAGATTTCTAGTTTGGGACTTGTAATTTTTCAAAGAAAATTATAACTCGCGGTGGTGTCAGGTTAAGGTGAGCTTTCGCAACCTCGATCGATATGAAATATTTATTTCATACATTCTGATCATCAGAGTAACAAGTACGTCGAGTTGCAACGCCGAAAGATTCTTAGTTTGGGACTTGTTATTTTTCAAAGAAAATTATAACTCGCGGTGGTTTCAGGTGAAGGGTGGATTTCGCAACCTCGATCAATATGGATTTTTTTTTTCATACATTCTGATCATTAGAGTAACACGTATTTCGATTTGCAACGCCGAGAGATTTCTAGTTTGGGACTTGTAATTTTTCAAAGAAAGTTAATAATCGCGGGGTGTCAGGTTGAGGGTGGCTTCTGCAACCTCGACCGGGATGCAGAGATTTTTTGAGAAATTCTGATCATCAGAGTAACACGTACGTCGAGTTGCAACGCCGAAAGATTTCTAGTTTGGGACTTGTAATTTTTCAAAGAAAATTATCACTAGCGGGAGTGTTAGGTTGAAGGTGGCTTCCGCAACCTCGATCGATATGGAAGATTCTTTTCATACATTCTGGATATCGGAGTAACACGTATGTCATTTTGCAACGCCAAAAGATTCTTAGTTTGGGACTTGTAATTTTTCAAAGAAAATTATAACTCGCGGTGGTGTCAGGTGAAGGGTGGCTTCCGCAACCTCGATCAATATGATTTCTTCTTTTCATACATTCTGATCATCAGAGTGACACGTATGTTGATTTGCAACGCCGAAAGATTCGTAGTTTGGGACTTGTAATTTTTCAAAGAAAATTATCACTTGCGGGGGTGTCAGGTTAAGGTGGGCTTCCGCAACCTCGATCGATATGAAATATTTATTTCATACATTCTGATCATCAGAGTAACAAGTACGTCGAGTTGCAACGCCGAAAGATTCTTAGTTCGGGACTTGTTATTTTTCAAAGAAAATTATCACTCGCGGTGGTGTCAGGTGAAGGGTGGCTTCCGCAACCTCGATCGGGATGCAATATTCTTTTCATACATTCTGATCATCAGAGAAACACGTATGTCGATTTGCAACGCCAAAAGATCCCTAGTTTGGGACTTGTAATTTTTCAAAGAAAATTATAACTCGCGGTGGTGTCAGGTGAAGGGTGGCTTCCGCAACCTCGATCAATATGGATTTTTCTTTTCATACATTCTGATCATCAGAGTGACACGTATGTTGATTTGCAACGCCGAAAGATTCTCAGTCTGGGACTTGTGATTTTTCAAAGAAAATTAATAATCGCAGGGGTGTCAGGTTAAGGGTGGCTTCCGCAACATTGATCGATATGAAATATTTTCTGCATACATTCTGATCATCAGAGTAACAAGTACGTCGAGTTGCAACGCCGAAAGATTCTTAGTTTGGGACTTGTAATTTTTCGAAGAAAATTATCACTCGCGGTGGTGTCAGGTTGAGGGTGGCTTCCGCAACCTCGATAAATATGGAATATTCTTTCTATACATTCCGATCATCAGAGTAACACGTACGTTGATTTGCAACGCCGAGAGATTTTTAGTTTGAGACTTGTAATTTTTCGAAGAAAATTATCACTAGCGGGGGTGTCAGGTTGAGGGTGGCTTCCGCAACCTCGATCGATATGGAATATTTCTTTCATACATTCTGATCATCAGAGTAACACGTACGTTGATTTGCAATGCCGAGAGATTTTTAGTTTGGGACTTGAACTTTTTCAAAGAAAATTATCACTCGCGGGGGTGTTAGGTTGAGGGTGGCTTCCCTAACCTCGATCGAGATGCAATTCTCTTTTCATACATTCTGATAATCGGAATAAAACGTTTTTTGATTTGCAACGCCGAGAGATTTCTAGTTTGAGACTTGTAATTTTCTGAAGTAAGTCTGAATCGCGAGGGTGTCAGGTTAAGGGTGGCTTCCACAACCTCAACTGAGATGCATTTTTTTTTTTTTTCATGAATTCTAATTCTTAGAGTAACACGTATGTCGATTTGCAACGCCAAAAGATCCCTAGTTCGGGACTTGTAATTTTTCGAAGAAAATTATCACTCGCGGTGGTGTCAGGTTGAGGGTGGCTTCCGCAACCTCGATCAATATGGAATATTCTTTCTATACATTCCGATCATCAGAGTAACACGTACGTTGATTTGCAACGCCGAGAGATTTTTAGTTTGAGACTTGTAATTTTTCGAAGAAAATTATCACTAGCGGGGGTGTCAGGTTGAGGGTGGCTTCCGCAACCTCGATCGATATGGAATATTTCTTTCATACATTCTGATCATCAGAGTAACACGTACGTTGATTTGCAATGCCGAGAGATTTTTAGTTTGGGACTTGAACTTTTTCAAAGAAAATTATTACTCGCGGGGGTGTTAGGTTGAGGGTGGCTTCCGCAACCTCGATCGAGATGCAATTCTCTTCTCATACATTCTGATAATCAGAATAACACGTTTTTTGATTTGCAACGCCGAGAGATTTCTAGTTTGAGACTTGTAATTTTCTAAAGTAAGTTAATAATCGCGAGGGTGTCAGGTTAAGGGTGGCTTCCACAACCTCAACTGAGATGCATTTTTTTTTTTTTTCATGAATTCTCATTCTTAGAGTAACACGTATGTCGATTTGCAACGCCAAAAGATCCCTAGTTTGGGACTTGTAATTTTTCAAAAAAAATTATCACTTGCGGGGTCGTCAGGTTAAGGTGGGCTTCCGCAACCTCGATCGATATGAAATATTTGATTCATACATTCTGGTCATCAGAGTAACAAGTACGTCGAGTTGCAACGCCGAAAGATTCTTAGTTTGGGACTTGAAATTTTTCAAAGAAAAGTATCACCCGCGGGGGTGTTAGGTTGAGGGTGGCTTCCGCAACCTCGATCGAGATGCAATTCCCTTCCATACATTCTGATAATCGGAATAACACGTTTTTTGATTTGCAACGCCGAGAGATTTCTAGTTTGGGACTTGTAATTTTTCAAAGAAAATTATAACTCGCGGTGGTGTCAGGTTAAGGTGAGCTTTCGCAACCTCGATCGATATGAAATATTCATTTCATACATTCTGATCATCAGAGTAACAAGTACGTCGAGTTGCAACGCCGAGAGATTCTTAGTTTGGGACTTGAAATTTTTCAAAGAAAAGTATCACTCGCGGGGGTGTTAGGTTGAGGGTGGCTTCCGCAACCTCGATCGAGATGCAATTCCCTTCCATACATTCTGATAATCGGAATAACACGTTTTTTGATTTGCAACGCCGAGAGATTTCTAGTTTGGGACTTGTAATTTTTCAAAGAAAATTATAACTCGCGGTGGTGTCAGGTTAAGGTGAGCTTTCGCAACCTCGATCGATATGAAATATTTATTTCATACATTCTGATCATCAGAGTAACAAGTACGTCGAGTTGCAACGCCGAAAGATTCTTAGTTTGGGACTTGTTATTTTTCAAAGAAAATTATAACTCGCGGTGGTGTCAGGTGAAGGGTGGATTTCGCAACCTCGATCAATATGGATTTTTTTTTTCATACATTCTGATCATTAGAGTAACACGTATTTCGATTTGCAACGCCGAGAGATTTCTAGTTTGGGACTTGTAATTTTTCAAAGAAAGTTAATAATCGCGGGGTGTCAGGTTGAGGGTGGCTTCTGCAACCTCGACCGGGATGCAAAGATTTTTTGAGAAATTCTGATCATCAGAGTAACACGTACGTCGAGTTGCAACGCCGAGAGATTTCTAGTTTGGGACTTGTAATTTTTCAAAGAAAATTATCACTAGCGGGAGTGTTAGGTTGAAGGTGGCTTCCGCAACCTCGATCGATATAGAAGATTCTTTTCATACATTCTGGATATCGGAGTAACACGTATGTCATTTTGCAACGCCAAAAGATTCTTAGTTTGGGACTTGTAATTTTTCAAAGAAAATTATAACTCGCGGTGGTGTCAGGTGAAGGGTGGCTTCCGCAACCTCGATCAATATGATTTCTTCTTTTCATACATTCTGATCATCAGAGTGACACGTATGTTGATTTGCAACGCCGAAAGATTCGTAGTTTGGGACTTGTAATTTTTCAAAGAAAATTATCACTTGCGGGGGTGTCAGGTTAAGGTGGGCTTCCGCAACCTCGATCGATATGAAATATTTATTTCATACATTCTGATCATCAGAGTAACAAGTACGTCGAGTTGCAACGCCGAAAGATTCTTAGTTTGGGACTTGTTATTTTTCAAAGAAAATTATCACTCGCGGTGGTGTCAGGTGAAGGGTGGCTTCCGCAACCTCGATCGGGATGCAATATTCTTTTCATACATTCTGATCATCAGAGAAACACGTATGTCGATTTGCAACGCCAAAAGATCCCTAGTTTGGGACTTGTAATTTTTCAAAGAAAATTATAACTCGCGGTGGTGTCAGGTTAAGGTGAGCTTTCGCAACCTCGATCGAGATGCAATTCTCTTCTCATACATTCTGATAATCAGAATAACACGTTTTTTGATTTGCAACGCCGAGAGATTTCTAGTTTGAGACTTGTAATTTTCTAAAGTAAGTTAATAATCGCGAGGGTGTCAGGTTAAGGGTGGCTTCCACAACCTCAACTGAGATGCATTTTTTTTTTTTTTCATGAATTCTCATTCTTAGAGTAACACGTATGTCGATTTGCAACGCCAAAAGATCCCTAGTTTGGGACTTGTAATTTTTCAAAAAAAATTATCACTTGCGGGGTCGTCAGGTTAAGGTGGGCTTCCGCAACCTCGATCGATATGAAATATTTGATTCATACATTCTGGTCATCAGAGTAACAAGTACGTCGAGTTGCAACGCCGAAAGATTCTTAGTTTGGGACTTGAAATTTTTCAAAGAAAAGTATCACTCGCGGGGGTGTTAGGTTGAGGGTGGCTTCCGCAACCTCGATCGAGATGCAATTCCCTTCCATACATTCTGATAATCGGAATAACACGTTTTTTGATTTGCAACGCCGAGAGATTTCTAGTTTGGGACTTGTAATTTTTCAAAGAAAATTATAACTCGCGGTGGTGTCAGGTTAAGGTGAGCTTTCGCAACCTCGATCGATATGAAATATTCATTTCATACATTCTGATCATCAGAGTAACAAGTACGTCGAGTTGCAACGCCGAGAGATTCTTAGTTTGGGACTTGAAATTTTTCAAAGAAAAGTATCACTCGCGGGGGTGTTAGGTTGAGGGTGGCTTCCGCAACCTCGATTGAGATGCAATTCCCTTCCATACATTCTGATAATCGGAATAACACGTTTTTTGATTTGCAACGCCGAAAGATTTCTAGTTTGGGACTTGTAATTTTTCAAAGAAAATTATAACTCGCGGTGGTGTCAGGTTAAGGTGAGCTTTCGCAACCTCGATCGATATGAAATATTTATTTCATACATTCTGATCATCAGAGTAACAAGTACGTCGAGTTGCAACGCCGAAAGATTCTTAGTTTGGGACTTGTTATTTTTCAAAGAAAATTATAACTCGCGGTGGTGTCAGGTGAAGGGTGGATTTCGCAACCTCGATCAATATGGATTTTTTTTTTCATACATTCTGATCATTAGAGTAACACGTATTTCGATTTGCAACGCCGAGAGATTTCTAGTTTGGGACTTGTAATTTTTCAAAGAAAGTTAATAATCGCGGGGTGTCAGGTTGAGGGTGGCTTCTGCAACCTCGACCGGGATGCAAAGATTTTTTGAGAAATTCTGATCATCAGAGTAACACGTACGTCGAGTTGCAACGCCGAGAGATTTCTAGTTTGGGACTTGTAATTTTTCAAAGAAAATTATCACTAGCGGGAGTGTTAGGTTGAAGGTGGCTTCCGCAACCTCGATCGATATAAAAGATTCTTTTCATACATTCTGGATATCGGAGTAACACGTATGTCATTTTGCAACGCCAAAAGATTCTTAGTTTGGGACTTGTAATTTTTCAAAGAAAATTATAACTCGCGGTGGTGTCAGGTGAAGGGTGGCTTCCGCAACCTCGATCAATATGATTTCTTCTTTTCATACATTCTGATCATCAGAGTGACACGTATGTTGATTTGCAACGCCGAAAGATTCGTAGTTTGGGACTTGTAATTTTTCAAAGAAAATTATCACTTGCGGGGGTGTCAGGTTAAGGTGGGCTTCCGCAACCTCGATCGATATGAAATATTCATTTCATACATTCTGATCATCAGAGTAACAAGTACGTCGAGTTGCAACGCCGAAAGATTCTTAGTTTGGGACTTGTTATTTTTCAAAGAAAATTATCACTCGCGGTGGTGTCAGGTGAAGGGTGGCTTCCGCAACCTCGATCGGGATGCAATATTCTTTTCATACATTCTGATCATCAGAGAAACACGTATGTCGATTTGCAACGCCAAAAGATCCCTAGTTTGGGACTTGTAATTTTTCGAAGAAAATTATCACTCGCGGTGGTGTCAGGTTGAGGGTGGCTTCCGCAACCTCGATAAATATGGAATATTCTTCCCATACATTCCGATCATCAGAGTAACACGTACGTTGATTTGCAACGCCGAGAGATTTTTAGTTTGAGACTTGTAATTTTTCGAAGAAAATTATCACTAGCGGGGGTGTCAGGTTGAGGGTGGCTTCCGCAACCTCGATCGATATGGAATATTTTTTTCATACATTCTGATCATCAGAGTAACACGTACGTTGATTTGCAACGCCGAGAGATTTTTAGTTTGAGACTTGTAATTTTTCGAAGAAAATTATCACTCGCGGTGGTGTCAGGTTGAGGGTGGCTTCCGCAACCTCGATAAATATGGAATATTCTTTCTATACATTCCGATCATCAGAGTAACACGTACGTTGATTTGCAACGCCGAGAGATTTTTAGTTTGAGACTTGTAATTTTTCGAAGAAAATTATCACTAGCGGGGGTGTCAGGTTGAGGGTGGCTTCCGCAACCTCGATCGATATGGAATATTTCTTTCATACATTCTGATCATCAGAGTAACACGTACGTTGATTTGCAATGCCGAGAGATTTTTAGTTTGGGACTTGAACTTTTTCAAAGAAAATTATTACTCGCGGGGGTGTTAGGTTGAGGGTGGCTTCCGCAACCTCGATCAAGATGCAATTCTCTTTTCATACATTCTGATAATCAGAATAACACGTTTTTTGATTTGCAACGCCGAGAGATTTCTAGTTTGAGACTTGTAATTTTCTAAAGTAAGTTAATAATCGCGAGGGTGTCAGGTTAAGGGTGGCTTCCACAACCTCAACTGAGATGCATTTTTTTTCTTTTTCATGAATTCTCATTCTTAGAGTAACACGTATGTCGATTTGCAACGCCAAAAGATCCCTAGTTTGGGACTTGTAATTTTTCAAAAAAAATTATCACTCGCGGGGGTGTCAGGTTAAGGTGGGCTTCCGCAACCTCGATCGATATGAAATATTTATTTCATACATTCTGATCATCAGAGTAACAAGTAGGTCGAGTTGCAACGCCGAAAGATTCTTAGTTTGGGACTTGTCATTTTCCAAAGAAAGTTAATAATCGCGAGGGTGTCAGGTTAAGGGTGGCTTCCGCAACCTCAACTGAGATGCAATATTTTTTTCATGAATTCTCATTTTTAGAGTAACACGTATTTTGATTCGCAACGCCAAAAGATTTCTAGTTTGGGACTTGTATTTTTTCAAAGGAAATTATCACTTGCGGGGGTGTCAGGTTAAGGTGGGCTTCCGCAACCTCGATCGATATGAAATATTTGATTCATACATTCTGGTCATCAGAGTAACAAGTACGTCGAGTTGCAACGCCGAAAGATTCTTAGTTTGGGACTTGTAATTTTTCGAAGAAAATTATCACTCGCGGTGGTGTCAGGTTGAGGGTGGCTTCCGCAACCTCGATAAATATGGAATATTCTTCCCATACATTCCGATCATCAGAGTAACACGTACGTTGATTTGCAACGCCGAGAGATTTTTAGTTTGAGACTTGTAATTTTTCGAAGAAAATTATCACTAGCGGGGGTGTCAGGTTGAGGGTGGCTTCCGCAACCTCGATCGATATGGAATATTTCTTTCATACATTCTGATCATCAGAGTAACACGTACGTTGATTTGCAATGCCGAGAGATTTTTAGTTTGGGACTTGAACTTTTTCAAAGAAAATTATCACTCGCGGGGGTGTTAGGTTGAGGGTGGCTTCCCTAACCTCGATCGAGATGCAATTCTCTTTTCATACATTCTGATAATCGGAATAAAACGTTTTTTGATTTGCAACGCCGAGAGATTTCTAGTTTGAGACTTGTAATTTTCTAAAGTAAGTCTAAATCGCGAGGGTGTCAGGTTAAGAGTGGCTTCCACAACCTCAACTGAGATGCATTTTTTTTTTTTTCATGAATTCTAATTCTTAGAGTAACACGTATGTCGATTTGCAACGCCAAAAGATCCCTAGTTTGGGACTTGTAATTTTTCAAAGAAAATTATCACTTGCGGGGGTGTCAGGTTAAGGTGGGCTTCCGCAACCTCGATCGATATGAAATATTTATTTCATACATTCTGATCATCAGAGTAACAAGTACGTCGAGTTGCAACGCCGAAACATTCTTAGTTTGGGACTTGTTATTTTTCAAAGAAAATTATCACTCGCGGTGGTGTCAGGTGAAGGGTGGCTTCCGCAACCTCGATCGATATGGAATATTTTTTTCATACATTCTGATCATCAGAGTAACACGTACGTTGATTTGCAACGCCGAGAGATTTTTAGTTTGAGACTTGTAATTTTTCGAAGAAAATTATCACTCGCGGTGGTGTCAGGTTGAGGGTGGCTTCCGCAACCTCGATAAATATGGAATATTCTTTCTATACATTCCGATCATCAGAGTAACACGTACGTTGATTTGCAACGCCGAGAGATTTTTAGTTTGAGACTTGTAATTTTTCGAAGAAAATTATCACTAGCGGGGGTGTCAGGTTGAGGGTGGCTTCCGCAACCTCGATCGATATGAAATATTTCTTTCATACATTCTGATCATCAGAGTAACACGTACGTTGATTTGCAATGCCGAGAGATTTTTAGTTTGGGACTTGAACTTTTTCAAAGAAAATTATTACTCGCGGGGGTGTTAGGTTGAGGGTGGCTTCCGCAACCTCGATCAAGATGCAATTCTCTTTTCATACATTCTGATAATCAGAATAACACGTTTTTTGATTTGCAACGCCGAGAGATTTCTAGTTTGAGACTTGTAATTTTCTAAAGTAAGTTAATAATCGCGAGGGTGTCAGGTTAAGGGTGGCTTTCACAACCTCAACTGAGATGCATTTTTTTTCTTTTTCATGAATTCTCATTCTTAGAGTAACACGTATGTCGATTTGCAACGCCAAAAGATCCCTAGTTTGGGACTTGTAATTTTTCAAAAAAAATTATCACTTGCGGGGGTGTCAGGTTAAGGTGGGCTTCCGCAACCTCGATCGATATGAAATATTTATTTCATACATTCTGATCATCAGAGTAACAAGTAGGTCGAGTTGCAACGCCGAAAGATTCTTAGTTTGGGACTTGTCATTTTCCAAAGAAAGTTAATAATCGCGAGGGTGTCAGGTTAAGGGTGGCTTCCGCAACCTCAACTGAGATGCAATATTTTTTTCATGAATTCTCATTTTTAGAGTAACACGTATTTTGATTCGCAACGCCAAAAGATTTCTAGTTTGGGACTTGTATTTTTTCAAAGGAAATTATCACTTGCGGGGGTGTCAGGTTAAGGTGGGCTTCCGCAACCTCGATCGATATGAAATATTTGATTCATACATTCTGGTCATCAGAGTAACAAGTACGTCGAGTTGCAACGCCGAAAGATTCTTAGTTTGGGACTTGTAATTTTTCGAAGAAAATTATCACTCGCGGTGGTGTCAGGTTGAGGGTGGCTTCCGCAACCTCGATAAATATGGAATATTCTTCCCATACATTCCGATCATCAGAGTAACACGTACGTTGATTTGCAACGCCGAGAGATTTTTAGTTTGAGACTTGTAATTTTTCGAAGAAAATTATCACTAGCGGGGGTGTCAGGTTGAGGGTGGCTTCCGCAACCTCGATCGATATGGAATATTTCTTTCATACATTCTGATCATCAGAGTAACACGTACGTTGATTTGCAATGCCGAGAGATTTTTAGTTTGGGACTTGAACTTTTTCAAAGAAAATTATCACTCGCGGGGGTGTTAGGTTGAGGGTGGCTTCCCTAACCTCGATCGAGATGCAATTCTCTTTTCATACATTCTGATAATCGGAATAAAACGTTTTTTGATTTGCAACGCCGAGAGATTTCTAGTTTGAGACTTGTAATTTTCTAAAGTAAGTCTAAATCGCGAGGGTGTCAGGTTAAGGGTGGCTTCCACAACCTCAACTGAGATGCATTTTTTTTTTTTTCATGAATTCTAATTCTTAGAGTAACACGTATGTCGATTTGCAACGCCAAAAGATCCCTAGTTTGGGACTTGTAATTTTTCAAAGAAAATTATCACTTGCGGGGGTGTCAGGTTAAGGTGGGCTTCCGCAACCTCGATCGATATGAAATATTTATTTCATACATTCTGATCATCAGAGTAACAAGTACGTCGAGTTGCAACGCCGAAACATTCTTAGTTTGGGACTTGTTATTTTTCAAAGAAAATTATCACTCGCGGTGGTGTCAGGTGAAGGGTGGCTTCCGCAACCTCGATCGATATGGAATATTTTTTTCATACATTCTGATCATCAGAGTAACACGTACGTTGATTTGCAACGCCGAGAGATTTTTAGTTTGAGACTTGTAATTTTTCGAAGAAAATTATCACTCGCGGTGGTGTCAGGTTGAGGGTGGCTTCCGCAACCTCGATAAATATGGAATATTCTTTCTATACATTCCGATCATCAGAGTAACACGTACGTTGATTTGCAACGCCGAGAGATTTTTAGTTTGAGACTTGTAATTTTTCGAAGAAAATTATCACTAGCGGGGGTGTCAGGTTGAGGGTGGCTTCCGCAACCTCGATCGATATGGAATATTTCTTTCATACATTCTGATCATCAGAGTAACACGTACGTTGATTTGCAATGCCGAGAGATTTTTAGTTTGGGACTTGAACTTTTTCAAAGAAAATTATTACTCGCGGGGGTGTTAGGTTGAGGGTGGCTTCCGCAACCTCGATCAAGATGCAATTCTCTTTTCATACATTCTGATAATCAGAATAACACGTTTTTTGATTTGCAACGCCGAGAGATTTCTAGTTTGAGACTTGTAATTTTCTAAAGTAAGTTAATAATCGCGAGGGTGTCAGGTTAAGGGTGGCTTCCACAACCTCAACTGAGATGCATTTTTTTTCTTTTTCATGAATTCTCATTCTTAGAGTAACACGTATGTCGATTTGCAACGCCAAAAGATCCCTAGTTTGGGACTTGTAATTTTTCAAAAAAAATTATCACTTGCGGGGGTGTCAGGTTAAGGTGGGCTTCCGCAACCTCGATCGATATGAAATATTTATTTCATACATTCTGATCATCAGAGTAACAAGTAGGTCGAGTTGCAACGCCGAAAGATTCTTAGTTTGGGACTTGTCATTTTCCAAAGAAAGTTAATAATCGCGAGGGTGTCAGGTTAAGGGTGGCTTCCGCAACCTCAACTGAGATGCAATATTTTTTTCATGAATTCTCATTTTTAGAGTAACACGTATTTTGATTCGCAACGCCAAAAGATTTCTAGTTTGGGACTTGTATTTTTTCAAAGGAAATTATCACTTGCGGGGGTGTCAGGTTAAGGTGGGCTTCCGCAACCTCGATCGATATGAAATATTTGATTCATACATTCTGGTCATCAGAGTAACAAGTACGTCGAGTTGCAACGCCGAAAGATTCTTAGTTTGGGACTTGTAATTTTTCAAAGAAAATTATCACTCGCGGTGGTGTCAGGTTGAGGGTGGCTTCCGCAACCTCGATAAATATGGAATATTCTTCCCATACATTCCGATCATCAGAGTAACACGTACGTTGATTTGCAACGCCGAGAGATTTTTAGTTTGAGACTTGTAATTTTTCGAAGAAAATTATCACTAGCGGGGGTGTCAGGTTGAGGGTGGCTTCCGCAACCTCGATCGATATGGAATATTTCTTTCATACATTCTGATCATCAGAGTAACACGTACGTTGATTTGCAATGCCGAGAGATTTTTAGTTTGGGACTTGAACTTTTTCAAAGAAAATTATCACTCGCGGGGGTGTTAGGTTGAGGGTGGCTTCCCTAACCTCGATCGAGATGCAATTCTCTTTTCATACATTCTGATAATCGGAATAAAACGTTTTTTGATTTGCAACGCCGAGAGATTTCTAGTTTGAGACTTGTAATTTTCTAAAGTAAGTCTAAATCGCGAGGGTGTCAGGTTAAGGGTGGCTTCCACAACCTCAACTGAGATGCATTTTTTTTTTTTTCATGAATTCTAATTCTTAGAGTAACACGTATGTCGATTTGCAACGCCAAAAGATCCCTAGTTTGGGACTTGTAATTTTTCAAAGAAAATTATCACTTGCGGGGGTGTCAGGTTAAGGTGGGCTTCCGCAACCTCGATCGATATGAAATATTTATTTCATACATTCTGATCATCAGAGTAACAAGTACGTCGAGTTGCAACGCCGAAACATTCTTAGTTTGGGACTTGTTATTTTTCAAAGAAAATTATCACTCGCGGTGGTGTCAGGTGAAGGGTGGCTTCCGCAACCTCGATCGGGATGCAATATTCTTTTCATACATTCTGATTATCAGAGAAACACGTATGTCGATTTGCAACGCCAAAAGATCCCTAGTTTGGGACTTGTAATTTTTCAAAGAAAATTATAACTCGCGGTGGTGTCAGGTGAAGGGTGGCTTCCGCAACCTCGATCAATATGGATTCTTCTTTTCATACATTCTGATCATCAGAGTGACACGTATGTTGATTTGCAACGCCGAAAGATTCTCAGTTTGGGACTTGTGATTTTTCAAAGAAAATTAATAATCGCAGGGGTGTCAGGTTAAGGGTGGCTTTCGCAACATCGATCGATATGAAATATTTTTTGCATACATTCTGATCATCAGAGTAACACGTACGTCGAGTTGCAACGCCGAGAGATTCTTAGTTTGGGACTTGAAATTTTTCAAAGAAAAGTATCACTCGCGGGGGTGTTAGGTTGAGGGTGGCTTCCGCAACCTCGATCGAGATGCGATTCCCTTCCATACATTCTGATAATCGAAATAACACGTTTTTTGATTTGCAACGCCGAGAGATTTCTAGTTTGGGACTTGTAATTTTTCAAAGAAAATTATAACTCGCGGTGGTGTCAGGTTAAGGTGAGCTTTCGCAACCTCGATCGATATGAAATATTTATTTCATACATTCTGATCATCAGAGTAACAAGTACGTCGAGTTGCAACGCCGAAAGATTCTTAGTTTGGGACTTGTTATTTTTCAAAGAAAATTATAACTCGCGGTGGTGTCAGGTGAAGGGTGGCTTTCGCAACCTCGATCAATATGGATTTTTTTTTTCATACATTCTGATCATTAGAGTAACACGTATTTCGATTTGCAACGCCGAGAGATTTCTAGTTTGGGACTTGTAATTTTTCAAAGAAAGTTAATAATCGCGGGGTGTCAGGTTGAGGGTGGCTTCTGCAACCTCGACCGGGATGCAAAGATTTTTTAAGAAATTCTGATCATCAGAGTAACACGTACGTCGAGTTGCAACGCCGAGAGATTTCTAGTTTGGGACTTGTAATTTTTCAAAGAAAATTATCACTAGCGGGAGTGTTAGGTTGAAGGTGGCTTCCGCAACCTCGATCGATATGGAAGATTCTTTTCATACATTCTGGATATCGGAGTAACACGTATGTCATTTTGCAACGCCAAAAGATTCTTAGTTTGGGACTTGTAATTTTTCAAAGAAAATTATAACTCGCGGTGGTGTCAGGTGAAGGGTGGCTTCCGCAACCTCGATCAATATGATTTCTTCTTTTCATACATTCTGATCATCAGAGTGACACGTATGTTGATTTGCAACGCCGAAAGATTCGTAGTTTGGGACTTGTAATTTTTCAAAGAAAATTATCACTTGCGGGGGTGTCAGGTTAAGGTGGGCTTCCGCAACCTCGATCGATATGAAATATTTATTTCATAAATTCTGATCATCAGAGTAACAAGTACGTCGAGTTGCAACGCCGAAAGATTCTTAGTTTGGGACTTGTTATTTTTCAAAGAAAATTATCACTCGCGGTGGTGTCAGGTGAAGGGTGGCTTCCGCAACCTCGATCGGGATGCAATATTCTTTTCATACATTCTGATCATCAGAGAAACACGTATGTCGATTTGCAACGCCAAAAGATCCCTAGTTTGGGACTTGTAATTTTTCAAAGGAAATTATCACTTGCGGGGGTGTCAGGTTAAGGTGGGCTTCCGCAACCTCGATCGATATGAAATATTTGATTCATACATTCTGATCATCAGAGTAACACGTACGTTGATTTGCAACGCCGAGAGATTCTTAGTTTGGGACTTGTCATTCTTCAAAGAAAATTATCACTACCAGGGGTGTCAGGTTGAGGGTGGCTTCCGCAACCTCGATGAATATGGAATATTTCTTTTATACATTCTGATCATCAGAGTAACACGTATGTCGATTTGCAACGCCAAGAGATCCCTAGTTTAAGACTTGTAATTTTTCAAAGAAAATTAACACTTGCGGGGGTGTCAGGTTAAGGTGGGCTTCCGCAACCTCGATCGATATGAAATATTTGATTCATACATTCTGGTCATCAGAGTAACAAGTACGTCGAGTTGCAACGCCGAAAGATTCTTAGTTTGGGACTTGTAATTTTTCGAAGAAAATTATCACTCGCGGTGGTGTCAGGTTGAGGGTGGCTTCCGCAACCTCGATAAATATGGAATATTCTTCCCATACATTCCGATCATCAGAGTAACACGTACGTTGATTTGCAACGCCGAGAGATTTTTAGTTTGAGACTTGTAATTTTTCGAAGAAAATTATCACTAGCGGGGGTGTCAGGTTGAGGGTGGCTTCCGCAACCTCGATCGATATGGAATATTTCTTTCATACATTCTGATCATCAGAGTAACACGTACGTTGATTTGCAATGCCGAGAGATTTTTAGTTTGGGACTTGAACTTTTTCAAAGAAAATTATCACTCGCGGGGGTGTTAGGTTGAGGGTGGCTTCCCTAACCTCGATCGAGATGCAATTCTCTTTTCATACATTCTGATAATCGGAATAAAACGTTTTTTGATTTGCAACGCCGAGAGATTTCTAGTTTGAGACTTGTAATTTTCTAAAGTAAGTCTAAATCGCGAGGGTGTCAGGTTAAGGGTGGCTTCCACAACCTCAACTGAGATGCATTTTTTTTTTTTTCATGAATTCTAATTCTTAGAGTAACACGTATGTCGATTTGCAACGCCAAAAGATCCCTAGTTTGGGACTTGTAATTTTTCAAAGAAAATTATCACTTGCGGGGGTGTCAGGTTAAGGTGGGCTTCCGCAACCTCGATCGATATGAAATATTTATTTCATACATTCTGATCATCAGAGTAACAAGTACGTCGAGTTGCAACGCCGAAACATTCTTAGTTTGGGACTTGTTATTTTTCAAAGAAAATTATCACTCGCGGTGGTGTCAGGTGAAGGGTGGCTTCCGCAACCTCGATCGGGATGCAATATTCTTTTCATACATTCTGATTATCAGAGAAACACGTATGTCGATTTGCAACGCCAAAAGATCCCTAGTTTGGGACTTGTAATTTTTCAAAGAAAATTATAACTCGCGGTGGTGTCAGGTGAAGGGTGGCTTCCGCAACCTCGATCAATATGGATTCTTCTTTTCATACATTCTGATCATCAGAGTGACACGTATGTTGATTTGCAACGCCGAAAGATTCTCAGTTTGGGACTTGTGATTTTTCAAAGAAAATTAATAATCGCAGGGGTGTCAGGTTAAGGGTGGCTTTCGCAACATCGATCGATATGAAATATTTTTTGCATACATTCTGATCATCAGAGTAACACGTACGTCGAGTTGCAACGCCGAGAGATTCTTAGTTTGGGACTTGAAATTTTTCAAAGAAAAGTATCACTCGCGGGGGTGTTAGGTTGAGGGTGGCTTCCGCAACCTCGATCGAGATGCAATTCCCTTCCATACATTCTGATAATCGAAATAACACGTTTTTTGATTTGCAACGCCGAGAGATTTCTAGTTTGGGACTTGTAATTTTTCAAAGAAAATTATAACTCGCGGTGGTGTCAGGTTAAGGTGAGCTTTCGCAACCTCGATCGATATGAAATATTTATTTCATACATTCTGATCATCAGAGTAACAAGTACGTCGAGTTGCAACGCCGAAAGATTCTTAGTTTGGGACTTGTTATTTTTCAAAGAAAATTATAACTCGCGGTGGTGTCAGGTGAAGGGTGGCTTTCGCAACCTCGATCAATATGGATTTTTTTTTTCATACATTCTGATCATTAGAGTAACACGTATTTCGATTTGCAACGCCGAGAGATTTCTAGTTTGGGACTTGTAATTTTTCAAAGAAAGTTAATAATCGCGGGGTGTCAGGTTGAGGGTGGCTTCTGCAACCTCGACCGGGATGCAAAGATTTTTTAAGAAATTCTGATCATCAGAGTAACACGTACGTCGAGTTGCAACGCCGAGAGATTTCTAGTTTGGGACTTGTAATTTTTCAAAGAAAATTATCACTAGCGGGAGTGTTAGGTTGAAGGTGGCTTCCGCAACCTCGATCGATATGGAAGATTCTTTTCATACATTCTGGATATCGGAGTAACACGTATGTCATTTTGCAACGCCAAAAGATTCTTAGTTTGGGACTTGTAATTTTTCAAAGAAAATTATAACTCGCGGTGGTGTCAGGTGAAGGGTGGCTTCCGCAACCTCGATCAATATGATTTCTTCTTTTCATACATTCTGATCATCAGAGTGACACGTATGTTGATTTGCAACGCCGAAAGATTCGTAGTTTGGGACTTGTAATTTTTCAAAGAAAATTATCACTTGCGGGGGTGTCAGGTTAAGGTGGGCTTCCGCAACCTCGATCGATATGAAATATTTATTTCATAAATTCTGATCATCAGAGTAACAAGTACGTCGAGTTGCAACGCCGAAAGATTCTTAGTTTGGGACTTGTTATTTTTCAAAGAAAATTATCACTCGCGGTGGTGTCAGGTGAAGGGTGGCTTCCGCAACCTCGATCGATATGAAATATTTTTTTCATAAATTCTGATCATCAGAGTAACACGTACGTTGATTTGCAACGCCGAAAGATTCTTAGTTTGGGACTTGTCATTCTTCAAAGAAAATTATCACTACCAGGGGTGTCAGGTTGAGGGTGGCTTCCGCAACCTCGATGAATATGGAATATTTCTTTTATACATTCTGATCATCAGAGTAACACGTATGTCGATTTGCAACGCCAAGAGATCCCTAGTTTAAGACTTGTAATTTTTCAAAGAAAATTATCACTTGCGGGGGTGTCCGGTTAAGGGTGGCTTCCGCAACCTCGATTGATATGAAATATTCCTTTCATACATCTTAATCATCAGAGTCACACGAACGTCGAGTTGCAACGCCAAAAGATTCGTAGTTTGGGACTTGTAATTTTTCGAAGAAAATTATCACTCGCGGTGGTGTCAGGTTGAGGGTGGCTTCCGCAACCTCGATAAATATGGAATATTCTTTCTATACATTCCGAACATCAGAGTAACACGTACGTTGATTTGCAACGCCGAGAGATTTTTAGTTTGAGACTTGTAATTTTTCGAAGAAAATTATCACTAGCGGGGGTGTCAGGTTGAGGGTGGCTTCCGCAACCTCGATCGATATGGAATATTTCTTTCATACATTCTGATCATCAGAGTAACACGTACGTTGATTTGCAATGCCGAGAGATTTTTAGTTTGGGACTTGAACTTTTTCAAAGAAAATTATTACTCGCGGGGGTGTTAGGTTGAGGGTGGCTTCCGCAACCTCGATCAAGATGCAATTCTCTTTTCATACATTCTGATAATCAGAATAACACGTTTTTTGATTTGCAACGCCGAGAGATTTCTAGTTTGAGACTTGTAATTTTCTAAAGTAAGTTAATAATCGCGAGGGTGTCAGGTTAAGGGTGGCTTCCACAACCTCAACTGAGATGCATTTTTTTTCTTTTTCATGAATTCTCATTCTTAGAGTAACACGTATGTCGATTTGCAACGCCAAAAGATCCCTAGTTTGGGACTTGTAATTTTTCAAAATAAATTATCACTTGCGGGGGTGTCAGGTTAAGGTGGGCTTCCGCAACCTCGATCGATATGAAATATTTATTTCATACATTCTGATCATCAGAGTAACAAGTAGGTCGAGTTGCAACGCCGAAAGATTCTTAGTTTGGGACTTGTCATTTTCCAAAGAAAGTTAATAATCGCGAGGGTGTCAGGTTAAGGGTGGCTTTCGCAACCTCAACTGAGATGCAATATTTTTTTCATGAATTCTCATTTTTAGAGTAACACGTATTTTGATTCGCAACGCCAAAAGATTTCTAGTTTGGGACTTGTATTTTTTCAAAGGAAATTATCACTTGCGGGGGTGTCAGGTTAAGGTGGGCTTCCGCAACCTCGATCGATATGAAATATTTGATTCATACATTCTGGTCATCAGAGTAACAAGTACGTCGAGTTGCAACGCCGAAAGATTCTTAGTTTGGGACTTGTAATTTTTCGAAGAAAATTATCACTCGCGGTGGTGTCAGGTTGAGGGTGGCTTCCGCAACCTCGATAAATATGGAATATTCTTCCCATACATTCCGATCATCAGAGTAACACGTACGTTGATTTGCAACGCCGAGAGATTTTTAGTTTGAGACTTGTAATTTTTCGAAGAAAATTATCACTAGCGGGGGTGTCAGGTTGAGGGTGGCTTCCGCAACCTCGATCGATATGGAATATTTCTTTCATACATTCTGATCATCAGAGTAACACGTACGTTGATTTGCAACGCCGAGAGATTTTTAGTTTGGGACTTGAACTTTTTCAAAGAAAATTATCACTCGCGGGGGTGTTAGGTTGAGGGTGGCTTCCCTAACTTCGATCGAGATGCAATTCTCTTTTCATACATTCTGATAATCGGAATAAAACGTTTTTTGATTTGCAACGCCGAGAGATTTCTAGTTTGAGACTTGTAATTTTCTAAAGTAAGTCTAAATCGCGAGGGTGTCAGGTTAAGGGTGGCTTCCACAACCTCAACTGAGATGCATTTTTTTTTTTTTCATGAATTCTAATTCTTAGAGTAACACGTATGTCGATTTGCAACGCCAAAAGATCCCTAGTTTGGGACTTGTAATTTTTCAAAGAAAATTATCACTTGCGGGGGTGTCAGGTTAAGGTGGGCTTCCGCAACCTCGATCGATATGAAATATTTATTTCATACATTCTGATCATCAGAGTAACAAGTACGTCGAGTTGCAACGCCGAAAGATTCTTAGTTTGGGACTTGTTATTTTTCAAAGAAAATTATCACTCGCGGTGGTGTCAGGTGAAGGGTGGCTTCCGCAACCTCGATCGGGATGCAATATTCTTTTCATACATTCTGATTATCAGAGAAACACGTATGTCGATTTGCAACGCCGAAAGATCCCTAGTTTGGGACTTGTAATTTTTCAAAGAAAATCATAACTCGCGGTGGTGTCAGGTGAAGGGTGGCTTCCGCAACCTCGATCAATATGGATTCTTCTTTTCATACATTCTGATCATCAGAGTGACACGTATGTTGATTTGCAACGCCGAAAGATTCTAAGTTTGGGACTTGTGATTTTTCAAAGAAAATTAATAATCGCAGGGGTGTCAGGTCAAGGGTGGCTTTCGCAACATCGATCGATATGAAATATTTTTTGCATACATTCTGATCATCAGAGTAACACGTACGTCGAGTTGCAACGCCGAGAGATTCTTAGTTTGGGACTTGAAATTTTTCAAAGAAAAGTATCACTCGCGGGGGTGTTAGGTTGAGGGTGGCTTCCGCAACCTCGATCGAGATGCAATTCCCTTCCATACATTCTGATAATCGGAATAACACGTTTTCTGATTTGCAACGCCGAGAGATTTCTAGTTTGGGACTTGTAATTTTTCAAAGAAAATTATAACTCGCGGTGGTGTCAGGTTAAGGTGAGCTTTCGCAACCTCGATCGATATGAAATATTTATTTCATACATTCTGATCATCGGAGTAACAAGTACGTCGAGTTGCAACGCCGAAAGATTCTAAGTTTGGGACTTGTGATTTTTCAAAGAAAATTATAACTCGCGGTGGTGTCAGGTGAAGGGTGGCTTTCGCAACCTCGATCAATATGGATTTTTTTTTTCATACATTCTGATCATTAGAGTAACACGTATTTCGATTTGCAACGCCGAGAGATTTCTAGTTTGGGACTTGTAATTTTTCAAAGAAAGTTAATAATCGCGGGGTGTCAGGTTGAGGGTGGCTTCTGCAACCTCGACCGGGATGCAAAGATTTTTTAAGAAATTCTGATCATCAGAGTAACACGTACGTCGAGTTGCAACGCCGAGAGATTTCTAGTTTGGGACTTGTAATTTTTCAAAGAAAATTATCACTAGCGGGAGTGTTAGGTTGAAGGTGGCTTCCGCAACCTCGATCGATATGGAAGATTCTTTTCATACATTCTGGATATCGGAGTAACACGTATGTCATTTTGCAACGCCAAAAGATTCTTAGTTTGGGACTTGTAATTTTTCAAAGAAAATTATAACTCGCGGTGGTGTCAGGTGAAGGGTGGCTTCCGCAACCTCGATCAATATGATTTCTTCTTTTCATACATTCTGATCATCAGAGTGACACGTATGTTGATTTGCAACGCCGAAAGATTCGTAGTTTGGGACTTGTAATTTTTCAAAGAAAATTATCACTTGCGGGGGTGTCAGGTTAAGGTGGGCTTCCGCAACCTCGATCGATATGAAATATTTATTTCATAAATTCTGATCATCAGAGTAACAAGTACGTCGAGTTGCAACGCCGAAAGATTCTTAGTTTGGGACTTGTTATTTTTCAAAGAAAATTATCACTCGCGGTGGTGTCAGGTGAAGGGTGGCTTCCGCAACCTCGATCGATATGAAATATTTATTTCATAAATTCTGATCATCAGAGTAACACGTACGTTGATTTGCAACGCCGAGAGATTCTTAGTTTGGGACTTGTCATTCTTCAAAGAAAATTATCACTACCAGGGGTGTCAGGTTGAGGGTGGCTTCCGCAACCTCGATGAATATGGAATATTTCTTTTATACATTCTGATCATCAGAGTAACACGTATGTCGATTTGCAACGCCAAGAGATCCCTAGTTTAAGACTTGTAATTTTTCAAAGAAAATTATCACTTGCGGGGGTGTCCGGTTAAGGGTGGCTTCCGCAACCTCGATTGATATGAAATATTCCTTTCATACATCTTAATCATCAGAGTCACACGAACGTCGAGTTGCAACGCCAAAAGATTCGTAGTTTGGGACTTGTAATTTTTCGAAGAAAATTATCACTCGCGGTGGTGTCAGGTTGAGGGTGGCTTCCGCAACCTCGATAAATATGGAATATTTTTTCTATACATTCCGATCATCAGAGTAACACGTACGTTGATTTGCAACGCCGAGAGATTTTTAGTTTGAGACTTGTAATTTTTCGAAGAAAATTATCACTAGCGGGGGTGTCAGGTTGAGGGTGGCTTCCGCAACCTCGATCGATATGGAATATTTCTTTCATACATTCTGATCATCAGAGTAACACGTACGTTGATTTGCAATGCCGAGAGATTTTTAGTTTGGGACTTGAACTTTTTCAAAGAAAATTATTACTCGCGGGGGTGTTAGGTTGAGGGTGGCTTCCGCAACCTCGATCAAGATGCAATTCTCTTTTCATACATTCTGATAATCAGAATAACACGTTTTTTGATTTGCAACGCCGAGAGATTTCTAGTTTGAGACTTGTAATTTTCTAAAGTAAGTTAATAATCGCGAGGGTGTCAGGTTAAGGGTGGCTTCCACAACCTCAACTGAGATGCATTTTTTTTCTTTTTCATGAATTCTCATTCTTAGAGTAACACGTATGTCGATTTGCAACGCCAAAAGATCCCTAGTTTGGGACTTGTAATTTTTCAAAATAAATTATCACTTGCGGGGGTGTCAGGTTAAGGTGGGCTTCCGCAACCTCGATCGATATGAAATATTTATTTCATACATTCTGATCATCAGAGTAACAAGTAGGTCGGGTTGCAACGCCGAAAGATTCTTAGTTTGGGACTTGTCATTTTCCAAAGAAAGTTAATAATCGCGAGGGTGTCAGGTTAAGGGTGGCTTCCGCAACCTCAACTGAGATGCAATATTTTTTTCATGAATTCTCATTTTTAGAGTAACACGTATTTTGATTCGCAACGCCAAAAGATTTCTAGTTTGGGACTTGTATTTTTTCAAAGGAAATTATCACTTGCGGGGGTGTCAGGTTAAGGTGGGCTTCCGCAACCTCGATCGATATGAAATATTTGATTCATACATTCTGGTCATCAGAGTAACAAGTACGTCGAGTTGCAACGCCGAAAGATTCTTAGTTTGGGACTTGTAATTTTTCGAAGAAAATTATCACTCGCGGTGGTGTCAGGTTGAGGGTGGCTTCCGCAACCTCGATAAATATGGAATATTCTTCCCATACATTCCGATCATCAGAGTAACACGTACGTTGATTTGCAACGCCGAGAGATTTTTAGTTTGAGACTTGTAATTTTTCGAAGAAAATTATCACTAGCGGGGGTGTCAGGTTGAGGGTGGCTTCCGCAACCTCGATCGATATGGAATATTTCTTTCATACATTCTGATCATCAGAGTAACACGTACGTTGATTTGCAATGCCGAGAGATTTTTAGTTTGGGACTTGAACTTTTTCAAAGAAAATTATCACTCGCGGGGGTGTTAGGTTGAGGGTGGCTTCCCTAACTTCGATCGAGATGCAATTCTCTTTTCATACATTCTGATAATCGGAATAAAACGTTTTTTGATTTGCAACGCCGAGAGATTTCTAGTTTGAGACTTGTAATTTTCTAAAGTAAGTCTAAATCGCGAGGGTGTCAGGTTAAGGGTGGCTTCCACAACCTCAACTGAGATGCATTTTTTTTTTTTTCATGAATTCTAATTCTTAGAGTAACACGTATGTCGATTTGCAACGCCAAAAGATCCCTAGTTTGGGACTTGTAATTTTTCAAAGAAAATTATCACTTGCGGGGGTGTCAGGTTAAGGTGGGCTTCCGCAACCTCGATCGATATGAAATATTTATTTCATACATTCTGATCATCAGAGTAACAAGTACGTCGAGTTGCAACGCCGAAAGATTCTTAGTTTGGGACTTGTTATTTTTCAAAGAAAATTATCACTCGCGGTGGTGTCAGGTGAAGGGTGGCTTCCGCAACCTCGATCGGGATGCAATATTCTTTTCATACATTCTGATTATCAGAGAAACACGTATGTCGATTTGCAACGCCGAAAGATCCCTAGTTTGGGACTTGTAATTTTTCAAAGAAAATCATAACTCGCGGTGGTGTCAGGTGAAGGGTGGCTTCCGCAACCTCGATCAATATGGATTCTTCTTTTCATACATTCTGATCATCAGAGTGACACGTATGTTGATTTGCAACGCCGAAAGATTCTAAGTTTGGGACTTGAAATTTTTCAAAGAAAAGTATCACTC
The DNA here is from genome assembly GCF_917208135.1 of Athalia rosae. Classification (NCBI taxonomy): domain Eukaryota; kingdom Metazoa; phylum Arthropoda; class Insecta; order Hymenoptera; family Athaliidae; genus Athalia; species Athalia rosae. The sequence continues at coordinate 13,072,294 of NC_064028.1, forward strand.
GCGGGGGTGTTAGGTTGAGGGTGGCTTCCGCAACCTCGATCGAGATGCAATTCCCTTCCATACATTCTGATAATCGGAATAACACGTTTTCTGATTTGCAACGCCGAGAGATTTCTAGTTTGGGACTTGTAATTTTTCAAAGAAAATTATAACTCGCGGTGGTGTCAGGTTAAGGTGAGCTTTCGCAACCTCGATCGATATGAAATATTTATTTCATACATTCTGATCATCGGAGTAACAAGTACGTCGAGTTGCAACGCCAAAAGATTCTTAGTTTGGGACTTGTTATTTTTCAAAGAAAATTATAACTCGCGGTGGTGTCAGGTGAAGGGTGGCTTTCGCAACCTCGATCAATAAGGATTTTTTTTTTCATACATTCTGATCATTAGAGTAACACGTATTTCGATTTGCAACGCCGAGAGATTTCTAGTTTGGGACTTGTAATTTTTCAAAGAAAGTTAATAATCGCGGGGTGTCAGGTTGAGGGTGGCTTCTGCAACCTCGACCGGGATGCAAAGATTTTTTGAGAAATTCTGATCATCAGAGTAACACGTACGTCGAGTTGCAACGCCGAGAGATTTCTAGTTTGGGACTTGTAATTTTTCAAAGAAAATTATCACTAGCGGGAGTGTTAGGTTGAAGGTGGCTTCCGCAACCTCGATCGATATGGAAGATTCTTTTCATACATTCTGGATATCGGAGTAACACGTATGTCATTTTGCAACGCCAAAAGATTCTTAGTTTGGGACTTGTAATTTTTCAAAGAAAATTATAACTCGCGGTGGTGTCAGGTGAAGGGTGGCTTCCGCAACCTCGATCAATATGATTTCTTCTTTTCATACATTCTGATCATCAGAGTGACACGTATGTTGATTTGCAACGCCGAAAGATTCGTAGTTTGGGACTTGTAATTTTTCAAAGAAAATTATCACTTGCGGGGGTGTCAGGTTAAGGTGGGCTTCCGCAACCTCGATCGATATGAAATATTTATTTTATACATTCTGATCATCAGAGTAACAAGTACGTCGAGTTGCAACGCCGAAAGATTCTTAGTTTGGGACTTGTTATTTTTCAAAGAAAATTATCACTCGCGGTGGTGTCAGGTGAAGGGTGGCTTCCGCAACCTCGATCGGGATGCAATATTCTTTTTATACATTCTGATCATTAGAGAAACACGTATGTCGATTTGCAACGCCAAAAGATCCCTAGTTTGGGACTTGTAATTTTTCAAAGAAAATTATAACTCGCGGTGGTGTCAGGTGAAGGGTGGCTTCCGCAACCTCGATCAATATGGATTTTTCTTTTCATACATTCTGATCATCAGAGTGACACGTATGTTGATTTGCAACGCCGAAAGATTCTCAGTCTGGGACTTGTGATTTTTCAAAGAAAATCAATAATCGCAGGGGTGTCAGGTTAAGGGTGGCTTCCGCAACATTGATCGATATGAAATATTTTTTGCATACATTCTGATCATCAGAGTAACAAGTACGTCGAGTTGCAACGCCGAAAGATTCTTAGTTTGGGACTTGTAATTTTTCGAAGAAAATTATCACTCGCGGTGGTGTCAGGTTGAGGGTGGCTTCCGCAACCTCGATAAATATGGAATATTCTTCCCATACATTCCGATCATCAGAGTAACACGTACGTTGATTTGCAACGCCGAGAGATTTTTAGTTTGAGACTTGTAATTTTTCGAAGAAAATTATCACTAGCGGGGGTGTCAGGTTGAGGGTGGCTTCCGCAACCTTGATCGATATGGAATATTTCTTTCATACATTCTGATCATCAGAGAAACACGTACGTTGATTTGCAATGCCGAGAGATTTTTAGTTTGGGACTTGAACTTTTTCAAAGAAAATTATCACTCGCGGGGGTGTTAGGTTGAGGGTGGCTTCCCTAACCTCGATCGAGATGCAATTCTCTTTTCATACATTCTGATAATCGGAATAAAACGTTTTTTGATTTGCAACGCCGAGAGATTTCTAGTTTGAGACTTGTAATTTTCTAAAGTAAGTCTAAATCGCGAGGGTGTCAGGTTAAGGGTGGCTTCCACAACCTCAACTGAGATGCATTTTTTTTTTTTTTCATGAATTCTAATTTTCAGAGTAACACGTATGTCGATTTGCAACGCCAAAAGATCCCTAGTTTGGGACTTGTAATTTTTCAAAGAAAATTATCACTTGCGGGGGTGTCAGGTTAAGGTGGGCTTCCGCAACCTCGATCGATATGAAATATTCATTTCATACATTCTGATCATCAGAGTAACAAGAACGTCGAGTTGCAACGCCGAAAGATTCTTAGTTTGGGACTTGTTATTTTTCAAAGAAAATTATCACTCGCGGTGGTGTCAGGTGAAGGGTGGCTTCCGCAACCTCGATCGGGATGCAATATTTTTTTCATACATTCTGATAATCAGAGAAACACGTATGTCGATTTGCAACGCCAAAAGATCCCTAGTTTGGGACTTGTAATTTTTCAAAGAAAATTATAACTCGCGGTGGTGTCAGGTGAAGGGTGGCTTCCGCAACCTCGATCAATATGGATTTTTTTTTTCATACATTCTGATCATCAGAGTGACACGTATGTTGATTTGCAACGCCGAAAGATTCTCAGTTTGGGACTTGTGATTTTTCAAAGAAAATTAATAATCGCAGGGGTGTCAGGTTAAGGGTGGCTTCCGCAACATCGATCGATATGAAATATTTTTTGCATACATTCTGATCATCAGAGTAACACGTACGTCGAGTTGCAACGCCGAGAGATTCTTAGTTTGGGACTTGAAATTTTTCAAAGAAAAGTATCACTCGCGGGGGTGTTAGGTTGAGGGTGGCTTCCGCAACCTCGATCGAGATGCAATTCCCTTCTATACATTCTGATAATCGGAATAACACGTTTTTTGATTTGCAACGCCGAGAGATTTCTAGTTTGGGACTTGTAATTTTTCAAAGAAAATTATAACTCGCGGTGGTGTCAGGTTAAGGTGAGCTTTCGCAACCTCGATCGATATGAAATATTTATTTCATACATTCTGATCATCAGAGTAACAAGTACGTCGAGTTGCAACGCCGAAAGATTCTTAGTTTGGGACTTGTTATTTTTCAAAGAAAATTATAACTCGCGGTGGTGTCAGGTGAAGGGTGGCTTTCGCAACCTCGATCAATATGGATTTTTTTTTTCATACATTCTGATCATTAGAGTAACACGTATTTCGATTTGCAACGCCGAGAGATTTCTAGTTTGGGACTTGTAATTTTTCAAAGAAAGTTAATAATCGCGGGGTGTCAGGTTGAGGTTGGCTTCTGCAACCTCGACCGGGATGCAAAGATTTTTTGAGAAATTCTGATCATCGGAGTAACACGTACGTCGAGTTGCAATGCCGAGAGATTTCTAGTTTGGGACTTGTAATTTTTCAAAGAAAATTATCACTAGCGGGAGTGTTAGGTTGAAGGTGGCTTCCGCAACCTCGATCGATATGGAAGATTCTTTTCATACATTCTGGATATCGGAGTAACACGTATGTCATTTTGCAACGCCAAAAGATTCTTAGTTTGGGACTTGTAATTTTTCGAAGAAAATTATAACTCGCGGTGGTGTCAGGTGAAGGGTGGCTTCCGCAACCTCGATCAATATGATTTTTTCTTTTCATACATTCTGATCATCAGAGTGACACGTATGTTGATTTGCAACGCCGAAAGATTCGTAGTTCGGGACTTGTAATTTTTCAAAAAAAATTATCACTTGCGGGGGTGTCAGGTTAAGGTGGGCTTCCGCAACCTCGATCGATATGAAATATTTATTTCATACATTCTGATCATCAGAGTAACAAGAACGTCGAGTTGCAACGCCGAAAGATTCTTAGTTTGGGACTTGTTATTTTTCAAAGAAAATTATCACTCGCGGTGGTGTCAGGTGAAGGGTGGCTTCCGCAACCTCGATCGAGATGCAATATTTTTTTCATACATTCTGATCATCAGAGAAACACGTATGTCGATTTGCAACGCCAAAAGATCCCTAGTTTGGGACTTGTAATTTTTCAAAGAAAATTATAACTCGCGGTGGTGTCAGGTGAAGGGTGGCTTCCGCAACCTCGATCAATATGGATTTTTTTTTTCATACATTCTGATCATCAGAGTGACACGTATGTTGATTTGCAACGCCGAAAGATTCTCAGTTTGGGACTTGTGATTTTTCAAAGAAAATTAATAATTGCAGGGGTGTCAGGTTAAGGGTGGCTTCCGCAACATTGATCGATATGAAATATTTTTTGCATACATTCTGATCATCAGAGTAACACGTACGACGAGTTGCAACGCCGAGAGATTCTTAGTTTGGGACTTGAACTTTTTCAAAGAAAAGTATCACTCGCGGGGGTGTTAGGTTGAGGGTGGCTTCCGCAACCTCGATCGAGATGCAATTTCCTTCCATACATTCTGATAATCGGAATAACACGTTTTTTGATTTGCAACGCCGAGAGATTTCTAGTTTGGGACTTGTAATTTTTCAAAGAAAATTATAACTCGCGGTGGTGTCAGGTTAAGGTGAGCTTTCGCAACCTCGATCGATATGAAATATTCATTTCATACATTCTAATCATCAGAGTAACAAGTACGTCGAGTTGGAACGCCGAAAAATCCTTAGTTTGGGACTTGTTATTTTCCAAAGAAAATTATAACTCGCGGTGGTGTCAGGTGGAGGTTGGCTTCCGCAACCTCGATCAATATGGATTTTTTTTTTCATACATTCTGATCATTAGAGTAACACGTATTTCGATTCGCAACGCCGAGAGATTTCTAGTTTGGGACTTGTAATTTTTCAAAGAAAGTTAATAATCGCGGGGTGTCAGGTTGAGGGTGGCTTCTGCAACCTCGACCGGGATGCAAAGATTTTTTGAGAAATTCTGATCATCAGAGTAACACGTACGTCGAGTTGCAACGCCGAGAGATTTCTAGTTTGGGACTTGTAATTTTTCAAAGAAAATTATCACTAGCGGGAGTGTTAGGTTGAAGGTGGCTTCCGCAACCTCGATCGATATGGAAGATTCTTTTCATACATTCTGGATATCGAAGTAACACGTATGTCATTTTGCAACGCCAAAAGATTCTTAGTTTGGGACTTGTAATTTTTCAAAGAAAATTATAACTCGCGGTGGTGTCAGGTGAAGGGTGGCTTCCGCAACCTCGATCAATATGATTTCTTCTTTTCATACATTCTGATCATCAGAGTGACACGTATGTTGATTTGCAACGCCGAAAGATTCGTAGTTTGGGACTTGTAATTTTTCACAGAAAATTATCACTCGCGGTGGTGTCAGGTTGAGGGTGGCTTCCGCAACCTCGATAAATATGGAATATTCTTTCTATACATTCCGATCATCAGAGTAACACGTACGTTGATTTGCAACGCCGAGAGATTTTTAGTTTGAGACTTGTAATTTTTCGAAGAAAATTATCACTAGCGGGGGTGTCAGGTTGAGGGTGGCTTCCGCAACCTCGATCGATATGGAATATTTCTTTCATACATTCTGATCATCAGAGTAACACGTACGTTGATTTGCAATGCCGAGAGATTTTTAGTTTGGGACTTGAACTTTTTCAAAGAAAATTATCACTCGCGGGGGTGTTAGGTTGAGGGTGGCTTCCCTAACCTCGATCGAGATGCAATTCTCTTTTCATACATTCTGATAATCGGAATAAAACGTTTTTTGATTTGCAACGCCGAGAGATTTCTAGTTTGAGACTTGTAATTTTCTAAAGTAAGTCTAAATCGCGAGGGTGTCAGGTTAAGGGTGGCTTCCACAACCTCAACTGAGATGCATTTTTTTTTTTTTCATGAATTCTAATTCTTAGAGTAACACGTATGTCGATTTGCAACGCCAAAAGATCCCTAGTTTGGGACTTGTAATTTTTCAAAGAAAATTATCACTTGCGGGGGTGTCAGGTTAAGGTGGGCTTCCGCAACCTCGATCGATATGAAATATTTATTTCATACATTCTGATCATCAGAGTAACAAGTACGTCGAGTTGCAACGCCGAAACATTCTTAGTTTGGGACTTGTTATTTTTCAAAGAAAATTATCACTCGCGGTGGTGTCAGGTGAAGGGTGGCTTCCGCAACCTCGATCGGGATGCAATATTCTTTTCATACATTCTGATTATCAGAGAAACACGTATGTCGATTTGCAACGCCAAAAGATCCCTAGTTTGGGACTTGTAATTTTTCAAAGAAAATTATAACTCGCGGTGGTGTCAGGTGAAGGGTGGCTTCCGCAACCTCGATCAATATGGATTCTTCTTTTCATACATTCTGATCATCAGAGTGACACGTATGTTGATTTGCAACGCCGAAAGATTCTCAGTTTGGGACTTGTGATTTTTCAAAGAAAATTAATAATCGCAGGGGTGTCAGGTTAAGGGTGGCTTTCGCAACATCGATCGATATGAAATATTTTTTGCATACATTCTGATCATCAGAGTAACACGTACGTCGAGTTGCAACGCCGAGAGATTCTTAGTTTGGGACTTGGAATTTTTCAAAGAAAAGTATCACTCGCGGGGGTGTTAGGTTGAGGGTGGCTTCCGCAACCTCGATCGAGATGCAATTCCCTTCCATACATTCTGATAATCGAAATAACACGTTTTTTGATTTGCAACGCCGAGAGATTTCTAGTTTGGGACTTGTAATTTTTCAAAGAAAATTATAACTCGCGGTGGTGTCAGGTTAAGGTGAGCTTTCGCAACCTCGATCGATATGAAATATTTATTTCATACATTCTGATCATCAGAGTAACAAGTACGTCGAGTTGCAACGCCGAAAGATTCTTAGTTTGGGACTTGTTATTTTTCAAAGAAAATTATAACTCGCGGTGGTGTCAGGTGAAGGGTGGCTTTCGCAACCTCGATCAATATGGATTTTTTTTTTCATACATTCTGATCATTAGAGTAACACGTATTTCGATTTGCAACGCCGAGAGATTTCTAGTTTGGGACTTGTAATTTTTCAAAGAAAGTTAATAATCGCGGGGTGTCAGGTTGAGGGTGGCTTCTGCAACCTCGACCGGGATGCAAAGATTTTTTAAGAAATTCTGATCATCAGAGTAACACGTACGTCGAGTTGCAACGCCGAGAGATTTCTAGTTTGGGACTTGTAATTTTTCAAAGAAAATTATCACTAGCGGGAGTGTTAGGTTGAAGGTGGCTTCCGCAACCTCGATCAATATGGAAGATTCTTCTCATACATTCTGGATATCGGAGTAACACGTATGTCATTTTGCAACGCCAAAAGATTCTTAGTTTGGGACTTGTAATTTTTCAAAGAAAATTATAACTCGCGGTGGTGTCAGGTGAAGGGTGGCTTCCGCAACCTCGATCAATATGATTTCTTCTTTTCATACATTCTGATCATCAGAGTGACACGTATGTTGATTTGCAACGCCGAAAGATTCGTAGTTTGGGACTTGTAATTTTTCAAAGAAAATTATCACTTGCGGGGGTGTCAGGTTAAGGTGGGCTTCCGCAACTTTGATCGATATGAAATATTTATTTCATAAATTCTGATCATCAGAGTAACAAGTACGTCGAGTTGCAACGCCGAAAGATTCTTAGTTTGGGACTTGTTATTTTTCAAAGAAAATTATCACTCGCGGTGGTGTCAGGTGAAGGGTGGCTTCCGCAACCTCGATCGGGATGCAATATTCTTTTCATACATTCTGATCATCAGAGAAACACGTATGTCGATTTGCAACGCCAAAAGATCCCTAGTTTGGGACTTGTAATTTTTCAAAGGAAATTATCACTTGCGGGGGTGTCAGGTTAAGGTGGGCTTCCGCAACCTCGATCGATATGAAATATTTGATTCATACATTCTGATCATCAGAGTAACACGTACGTTGATTTGCAACGCCGAGAGATTCTTAGTTTGGGACTTGTCATTCTTCAAAGAAAATTATCACTACCAGGGGTGTCAGGTTGAGGGTGGCTTCCGCAACCTCGATGAATATGGAATATTTCTTTTATACATTCTGATCATCAGAGTAACACGTATGTCGATTTGCAACGCCAAGAGATCCCTAGTTTAAGACTTGTAATTTTTCAAAGAAAATTATCACTTGCGGGGGTGTCCGGTTAAGGGTGGCTTCCGCAACCTCGATTGATATGAAATATTCCTTTCATACATCTTAATCATCAGAGTCACACGAACGTCGAGTTGCAACGCCAAAAGATTCGTAGTTTGGGACTTGTAATTTTTCGAAGAAAATTATCACTCGCGGTGGTGTCAGGTTGAGGGTGGCTTCCGCAACCTCGATAAATATGGAATATTCTTTCTATACATTCCGATCATCAGAGTAACACGTACGTTGATTTGCAACGCCGAGAGATTTTTAGTTTGAGACTTGTAATTTTTCGAAGAAAATTATCACTAGCGGGGGTGTCAGGTTGAGGGTGGCTTCCGCAACCTCGATCGATATGGAATATTTCTTTCATACATTCTGATCATCAGAGTAACACGTACGTTGATTTGCAATGCCGAGAGATTTTTAGTTTGGGACTTGAACTTTTTCAAAGAAAATTATTACTCGCGGGGGTGTTAGGTTGAGGGTGGCTTCCGCAACCTCGATCAAGATGCAATTCTCTTTTCATACATTCTAAAAATCAGAATAACACGTTTTTTGATTTGCAACGCCGAGAGATTTCTAGTTTGAGACTTGTAATTTTCTAAAGTAAGTTAATAATCGCGAGGGTGTCAGGTTAAGGGTGGCTTCCACAACCTCAACTGAGATGCATTTTTTTTCTTTTTCATGAATTCTCATTCTTAGAGTAACACGTATGTCGATTTGCAACGCCAAAAGATCCCTAGTTTGGGACTTGTAATTTTTCAAAATAAATTATCACTTGCGGGGGTGTCAGGTTAAGGTGGGCTTCCGCAACCTCGATCGATATGAAATATTTATTTCATACATTCTGATCATCAGAGTAACAAGTAGGTCGAGTTGCAACGCCGAAAGATTCTTAGTTTGGGACTTGTCATTTTCCAAAGAAAGTTAATAATCGCGAGGGTGTCAGGTTAAGGGTGGCTTCCGCAACCTCAACTGAGATGCAATATTTTTTTCATGAATTCTCATTTTTAGAGTAACACGTATTTTGATTCGCAACGCCAAAAGATTTCTAGTTTGGGACTTGTATTTTTTCAAAGGAAATTATCACTTGCGGGGGTGTCAGGTTAAGGTGGGCTTCCGCAACCTCGATCGATATGAAATATTTGATTCATACATTCTGGTCATCAGAGTAACAAGTACGTCGAGTTGCAACGCCGAAAGATTCTTAGTTTGGGACTTGTAATTTTTCGAAGAAAATTATCACTCGCGGTGGTGTCAGGTTGAGGGTGGCTTCCGCAACCTCGATAAATATGGAATATTCTTCCCATACATTCCGATCATCAGAGTAACACGTACGTTGATTTGCAACGCCGAGAGATTTTTAGTTTGAGACTTGTAATTTTTCGAAGAAAATTATCACTAGCGGGGGTGTCAGGTTGAGGGTGGCTTCCGCAACCTCGATCGATATGGAATATTTCTTTAATACATTCTGATCATCAGAGTAACACGTACGTTGATTTGCAATGCCGAGAGATTTTTAGTTTGGGACTTGTAATTTTTCAAAATAAATTATCACTTGCGGGGGTGTCAGGTTAAGGTGGGCTTCCGCAACCTCGATCGATATGAAATATTTATTTCATACATTCTGATCATCAGAGTAACAAGTAGGTCGAGTTGCAACGCCGAAAGATTCTTAGTTTGGGACTTGTCATTTTCCAAAGAAAGTTAATAATCGCGAGGGTGTCAGGTTAAGGGTGGCTTCCACAACCTCAACTGAGATGCATTTTTTTTTTTTTCATGAATTCTAATTCTTAGAGTAACACGTATGTCGATTTGCAACGCCAAAAGATCCCTAGTTTGGGACTTGTAATTTTTCAAAGAAAATTATCACTTGCGGGGGTGTCAGGTTAAGGTGGGCTTCCGCAACCTCGATCGATATGAAATATTTATTTCATACATTCTGATCATCAGAGTAACAAGTACGTCGAGTTGCAACGCCGAAAGATTCTTAGTTTGGGACTTGTTATTTTTCAAAGAAAATTATCACTCGCGGTGGTGTCAGGTGAAGGGTGGCTTCCGCAACCTCGATCGGGATGCAATATTCTTTTCATACATTCTGATTATCAGAGAAACACGTATGTCGATTTGCAACGCCGAAAGATCCCTAGTTTGGGACTTGTAATTTTTCAAAGAAAATCATAACTCGCGGTGGTGTCAGGTGAAGGGTGGCTTCCGCAACCTCGATCAATATGGATTCTTCTTTTCATACATTCTGATCATCAGAGTGACACGTATGTTGATTTGCAACGCCGAAAGATTCTAAGTTTGGGACTTGTGATTTTTCAAAGAAAATTAATAATCGCAGGGGTGTCAGGTTAAGGGTGGCTTTCGCAACATCGATCGATATGAAATATTTTTTGCATACATTCTGATCATCAAAGTAACACGTACGTCGAGTTGCAACGCCGAGAGATTCTTAGTTTGGGACTTGAAATTTTTCAAAGAAAAGTATCACTCGCGGGGGTGTTAGGTTGAGGGTGGCTTCCGCAACCTCGATCGAGATGCAATTCCCTTCCATACATTCTGATAATCGGAATAACACGTTTTCTGATTTGCAACGCCGAGAGATTTCTAGTTTGGGACTTGTAATTTTTCAAAGAAAATTATAACTCGCGGTGGTGTCAGGTTAAGGTGAGCTTTCGCAACCTCGATCGATATGAAATATTTATTTCATACATTCTGATCATCGGAGTAACAAGTACGTCGAGTTGCAACGCCGAAAGATTCTTAGTTTGGGACTTGTTATTTTTCAAAGAAAATTATAACTCGCGGTGGTGTCAGGTGAAGGGTGGCTTTCGCAACCTCGATCAATATGGATTTTTTTTTTCATACATTCTGATCATTAGAGTAACACGTATTTCGATTTGCAACGCCGAGAGATTTCTAGTTTGGGACTTGTAATTTTTCAAAGAAAGTTAATAATCGCGGGGTGTCAGGTTGAGGGTGGCTTCTGCAACCTCGACCGGGATGCAAAGATTTTTTGAGAAATTCTGATCATCAGAGTAACACGTACGTCGAGTTGCAACGCCGAGAGATTTCTAGTTTGGGACTTGTAATTTTTCAAAGAAAATTATCACTAGCGGGAGTGTTAGGTTGAAGGTGGCTTCCGCAACCTCGATCGATATGGAAGATTCTTTTCATACATTCTGGATATCGGAGTAACACGTATGTCATTTTGCAACGCCAAAAGATTCTTAGTTTGGGACTTGTAATTTTTCAAAGAAAATTATAACTCGCGGTGGTGTCAGGTGAAGGGTGGCTTCCGCAACCTCGATCAATATGATTTCTTCTTTTCATACATTCTGATCATCAGAGTGACACGTATGTTGATTTGCAACGCCGAAAGATTCGTAGTTTGGGACTTGTAATTTTTCAAAGAAAATTATCACTTGCGGGGGTGTCAGGTTAAGGTGGGCTTCCGCAACCTCGATCGATATGAAATATTTATTTTATACATTCTGATCATCAGAGTAACAAGTACGTCGAGTTGCAACGCCGAAAGATTCTTAGTTTGGGATTTGTTATTTTTCAAAGAAAATTATCACTCGCGGTGGTGTCAGGTGAAGGGTGGCTTTCGCAACCTCGATCAATATGGATTTTTTTTTTCATACATTCTGATCATTAGAGTGACACGTATTTCAATTTGCAACGCCGAGAGATTTCTAGTTTGGGACTTGTAATTTTTCAAAGAAAGTTAATAATCGCGGGGTGTCAGGTTGAGGGTGGCTTCTGCAACCTCGACCGGGATGCAAAGATTTTTTGAGAAATTCTGATCATCAGAGTAACACGTACGTCGAGTTGCAATGCCGAGAGATTTCTAGTTTGGGACTTGTAATTTTTCAAAGAAAATTATCACTAGCGGGAGTGTTAGGTTGAAGGTGGCTTCCGCAACCTCGATCGATATGGAAGATTCTTTTCATACATTCTGGATATCGGAGTAACACGTATGTCATTTTGCAACGCCAAAAGATTCTTAGTTTGGGACTTGTAATTTTTCAAAGAAAATTATAACTCGCGGTGGTGTCAGGTGAAGGGTGGCTTCCGCAACCTCGATCAATATGATTTCTTCTTTTCATACATTCTGATCATCAGAGTGACACGTATGTTGATTTGCAACGCCGAAAGATTCGTAGTTTGGGACTTGTAATTTTTCAAAGAAAATTATCACTTGCGGGGGTGTCAGGTTAAGGTGGGCTTCCGCAACCTCGATCGATATGAAATATTCATTTCATACATTCTGATCATCAGAGTAACAAGAACGTCGAGTTGCAACGCCGAAAGATTCTTAGTTTGGGACTTGTTATTTTTCAAAGAAAATTATCACTCGCGGTGGTGTCAGGTGAAGGGTGGCTTCCGCAACCTCGATCGGGATGCAATATTTTTTTCATACATTCTGATAATCAGAGAAACACGTATGTCGATTTGCAACGCCAAAAGATCCCTAGTTTGGGACTTGTAATTTTTCAAAGAAAATTATAACTCGCGGCGGTGTCAGGTGAAGGGTGGCTTCCGCAACCTCGATCAATATGGATTTTTTTTTTCATACATTCTGATCATCAGAGTGACACGTATGTTGATTTGCAACGCCGAAAGATTCTCAGTTTGGGACTTGTGATTTTTCAAAGAAAATTAATAATCGCAGGGGTGTCAGGTTAAGGGTGGCTTCCGCAACATCGATCGATATGAAATATTTTTTGCATACATTCTGATCATCAGAGTAACACGTACGTCGAGTTGCAACGCCGAGAGATTTTTAGTTTGGGACTTGAAATTTTTCAAAGAAAAGTATCACTCGCGGGGGTGTTAGGTTGAGGGTGGCTTCCGCAACCTCGATCGAGATGCAATTCCCTTCTATACATTCTGATAATCGGAATAACACGTTTTTTGATTTGCAACGCCGAGAGATTTCTAGTTTGGGACTTGTAATTTTTCAAAGAAAATTATAACTCGCGGTGGTGTCAGGTTAAGGTGAGCTTTCGCAACCTCGATCGATATGAAATATTTATTTCATACATTCTGATCATCAGAGTAACAAGTACGTCGAGTTGCAACGCCGAAAGATTCTTAGTTTGGGACTTGTTATTTTTCAAAGAAAATTATAACTCGCGGTGGTGTCAGGTGAAGGGTGGCTTTCGCAACCTCGATCAATATGGATTTTTTTTTTCATACATTCTGATCATTAGAGTAACACGTATTTCGATTTGCAACGCCGAGAGATTTCTAGTTTGGGACTTGTAATTTTTCAAAGAAAGTTAATAATCGCGGGGTGTCAGGTTGAGGGTGGCTTCTGCAACCTCGACCGGGATGCAAAGATTTTTTGAGAAATTCTGATCATCAGAGTAACACGTACGTCGAGTTGCAATGCCGAGAGATTTCTAGTTTGGGACTTGTAATTTTTCAAAGAAAATTATCACTAGCGGGAGTGTTAGGTTGAAGGTGGCTTCCGCAACCTCGATCGATATGGAAGATTCTTTTCATACATTCTGGATATCGGAGTAACACGTATGTCATTTTGCAACGCCAAAAGATTCTTAGTTTGGGACTTGTAATTTTTCAAAGAAAATTATAACTCGCGGTGGTGTCAGGTGAAGGGTGGCTTCCGCAACCTCGATCAATATGATTTTTTCTTTTCATACATTCTGATCATCAGAGTGACACGTATGTTGATTTGCAACGCCGAAAGATTCGTAGTTCGGGACTTGTAATTTTTCAAAAAAAATTATCACTTGCGGGGGTGTCAGGTTAAGGTGGGCTTCCGCAACCTCGATCGATATGAAATATTTATTTCATACATTCTGATCATCAGAGTAACAAGAACGTCGAGTTGCAACGCCGAAAGATTCTTAGTTTGGGACTTGTTATTTTTCAAAGAAAATTATCACTCGCGGTGGTGTCAGGTGAAGGGTGGCTTCCGCAACCTCGATCGAGATGCAATATTTTTTTCATACATTCTGATCATCAGAGAAACACGTATGTCGATTTGCAACGCCAAAAGATCCCTAGTTTGGGACTTGTAATTTTTCAAAGAAAATTATAACTCGCGGTGGTGTCAGGTGAAGGGTGGCTTCCGCAACCTCGATCAATATGGATTTTTTTTTTCATACATTCTGATCATCAGAGTGACACGTATGTTGATTTGCAACGCCGAAAGATTCTCAGTTTGGGACTTGTGATTTTTCAAAGAAAATTAATAATTGCAGGGGTGTCAGGTTAAGGGTGGCTTCCGCAACATTGATCGATATGAAATATTTTTTGCATACATTCTGATCATCAGAGTAACACGTACGACGAGTTGCAACGCCGAGAGATTCTTAGTTTGGGACTTGAACTTTTTCAAAGAAAAGTATCACTCGCGGGGGTGTTAGGTTGAGGGTGGCTTCCGCAACCTCGATCGAGATGCAATTTCCTTCCATACATTCTGATAATCGGAATAACACGTTTTTTGATTTGCAACGCCGAGAGATTTCTAGTTTGGGACTTGTAATTTTTCAAAGAAAATTATAACTCGCGGTGGTGTCAGGTTAAGGTGAGCTTTCGCAACCTCGATCGATATGAAATATTCATTTCATACATTCTAATCATCAGAGTAACAAGTACGTCGAGTTGGAACGCCGAAAAATCCTTAGTTTGGGACTTGTTATTTTTCAAAGAAAATTATAACTCGCGGTGGTGTCAGGTGGAGGTTGGCTTCCGCAACCTCGATCAATATGGATTTTTTTTTTCATACATTCTGATCATTAGAGTAACACGTATTTCGATTTGCAACGCCGAGAGATTTCTAGTTTGGGACTTGTAATTTTTCAAAGAAAGTTAATAATCGCGGGGTGTCAGGTTGAGGGTGGCTTCTGCAACCTCGACCGGGATGCAAAGATTTTTTGAGAAATTCTGATCATCAGAGTAACACGTACGTCGAGTTGCAACGCCGAGAGATTTCTAGTTTGGGACTTGTAATTTTTCAAAGAAAATTATCACTAGCGGGAGTGTTAGGTTGAAGGTGGCTTCCGCAACCTCGATCGATATGGAAGATTCTTTTCATACATTCTGGATATCGAAGTAACACGTATGTCATTTTGCAACGCCAAAAGATTCTTAGTTT
The DNA here is from genome assembly GCF_917208135.1 of Athalia rosae. Taxonomy (NCBI): domain Eukaryota; kingdom Metazoa; phylum Arthropoda; class Insecta; order Hymenoptera; family Athaliidae; genus Athalia; species Athalia rosae. The sequence goes on from NC_064028.1 coordinate 13,087,545, forward strand.
GGGACTTGTAATTTTTCAAAGAAAATTATAACTCGCGGTGGTGTCAGGTGAAGGGTGGCTTCCGCAACCTCGATCAATATGATTTCTTCTTTTCATACATTCTGATCATCAGAGTGACACGTATGTTGATTTGCAACGCCGAAAGATTCGTAGTTTGGGACTTGTAATTTTTCACAGAAAATTATCACTCGCGGTGGTGTCAGGTTGAGGGTGGCTTCCGCAACCTCGATAGATATGGAATATTCTTTCTATACATTCCGATCATCAGAGTACCACGTACGTTGATTTGCAACGCCGAGAGATTTTTAGTTTGAGACTTGTAATTTTTCGAAGAAAATTATCACTAGCGGGGGTGTCAGGTTGAGGGTGGCTTCCGCAACCTCGATCGATATGGAATATTTCTTTCATACATTCTGATCATCAGAGTAACACGTACGTTGATTTGCAATGCCGAGAGATTTTTAGTTTAAGACTTGAACTTTTTCAAAGAAAATTATTACTCGCGGGGGTGTTAGGTTGAGGGTGGCTTCCGCAACCTCGATCGAGATGCAATTCTCTTTTCATACATTCTGATAATCAGAATAACACGTTTTTTGATTTGCAACGCCGAGAGATTTCTAGTTTGAGACTTGTAATTTTCTGAAGTAAGTCAATAATCGCGAGGGTGTCAGGTTAAGGGTGGCTTCCACAACCTCAACTGAGATGCATTTTTTTTTTTTTTCATGAATTCTCATTCTTAGAGTAACACGTATGTCGATTTGCAACGCCAAAAGATCCCTAGTTTGGGACTTGTAATTTTTCAAAAAAAATTATCACTTGCGGGGGTGTCAGGTTAAGGTGGGCTTCCGCAACCTCGATCGATATGAAATATTTATTTCATACATTCTGATCATCAGAGTAACAAGTACGTCGAGTTGCAACGCCGGAAGATTCTTAGTTTGGGACTTGTTATTTTTCAAAGAAAATTATCACTCGCGGTGGTGTCAGGTGAAGGGTGGCTTCCGCGACCTCGATCGGGATGCAATATTCTTTCCATACATTCTGATCATCAGAGAAACACGTATGTCGATTTGCAACGCCAAAAGATCCCTAGTTTGGGACTTGTAATTTTTCAAAGAAAATTATAACTCGCGGTGGTGTCAGGTGAAGGGTGGCTTCCGCAACCTCGATCAATATGATTTCTTTTTTTCATACATTCTGATCATCAGAGTGACACGTATGTTGATTTGCAACGCCGAAAGATTCTTAGTTTGGGACTTGTGATTTTTCAAAGAAAATTCATGATCGCAGGGGTGTCAGGTTAAGGGTGACTTCCGCAACATCGATCGATATGAAATATTCTTTGCATACATTCTGATCATCAGAGTAACACGTACGTCGAGTTGCAACGCCGAGAGATTCTTAGTTTGGGACTTGAAATTTTTCAAAGAAAATTAATAATCGCAGGGGTGTCAGGTTAAGGGTGGCTTCCGCAACATCGATCGATATGAAATAATCTTTGCATACATTCTGATCATCGGAGTAACACGTTAGTCGATTTGCAACGCCGAAAGATTTCTAGTTTGGGACTTGTGATTCTTTGAAGAAAATTATCACTCGCGGGGGTGTCAGGTTAAGGGTGGCTTCCGCAACCTCGATCAATATGGATTTTCTTTTTTATACATTCTGATTATCAGAGTAACACGTATGTCGATTTGCAACGCCGAGAGATTCCTAGTTTGGGACTTGTTATTTTTCAAAGAAAGTTAATAATCGCGGGGGTGTCAGGTTAAGGGTGGCTTCTGCAACCTCGACCGGGATGCAAAAGTTTTTTGATAAATTCTGATCATCAGAGTAACACGTACGTCGAGTTGCAACGCCGAGAGATTTCTAGTTTGGGGCTTGTAATTTTTCAAAAAAAATTATCACTCGCGGGGGTGTCAGGTTAAGGGTGGCTTCCGCAACCTCGATCAATATGGATTTTCTTTTTTATACATTCTGATTATCAGAGTAACACGTATGTCGATTTGCAACGCCGAGAGATTCCTAGTTTGGGACTTGTTATTTTTCAAAGAAAGTTAATAATCGCGGGGGTGTCAGGTTAAGGGTGGCTTCTGCAACCTCGACCGGGATGCAAAAGTTTTTTGATAAATTCTGATCATCAGAGTAACACGTACGTCGAGTTGCAACGCCGAGAGATTTCTAGTTTGGGGCTTGTAATTTTTCAAAAAAAATTATCACTCGCGGGGGTGTCAGGTTGAGGGTGGCTTCCGCAACCTCGATAAATATGGAATATTCTTTTCATACATTCTGATCATTAAAGTATCACGTACGTTGATTGCAACGCCGAGAGATTCTTAGTTTGGGACTTGTGATTTTTCAAAGAAAATTAATAATCGCAGGGGTGTCAGGTTAAGGGTGACTTCCGCAACATCGATCGATATGAAATATTTTTTGCATACATTCTGATCATCAGAGTAACACGTACGTCGAGTTGCAACGCCGAGAGATTCTTAGTTTGGGACTTGAAATTTTTCAAAGAAAATTAATAATCGCAGGGGTGTCAGGTTAAGGGTGGCTTCCGCAACATCGATCGATATGAAATAATCTTTGCATACATTCTGATCATCGGAGTAACACGTACGTCGAGTTGCAACGCCAAAAGATTTTTAGTTTGGAACTTGTAATTTTTCAAAGAAAATTATCACTAGCGGGGGTGTTAGGTTGAAGGTGGCTTCCGCAACATTGATCGATATGAAATATTTTTTTCATACATTTTGATTATCAAAGTAACACGTTAGTCGATTTGCAACGCCGAAAGATTTCTAGTTTGGGACTTGTGATTCTTTGAAGAAAATTATCACTCGCGGGGGTGTCAGGTTAAGGGTGGCTTCCGCAACCTCGATCAATATGAATTTTCTTTTTTATACATTCTGATTATCAGAGTAACACGTATGTCGATTTGCAACGCCGAGAGATTCCTAGTTTGGGACTTGTTATTTTTCAAAGAAAGTTAATAATCGCGGGGGTGTCAGGTTAAGGGTGGCTTCTGCAACCTCGACCGGGATGCAAAAGTTTTTTGATAAATTCTGATCATCAGAGTAACACGTACGTCGAGTTGCAACGCCGAGAGATTTCTAGTTTGGGGCTTGTAATTTTTCAAAAAAAATTATCACTCGCGGGGGTGTCAGGTTGAGGGTGGCTTCCGCAACCTCGATAAATATGGAATATTCTTTTTATACATTCTGATCATTAAAGTATCACGTACGTTGATTGCAACGCCGAGAGATTCTTAGTTTGGGACTTGTAATTTTTCAAAGAAAATTATCACTACCGGGGGTGTCAGGTTGAGGGTGGCTTCCGCAACCTCGATAAATATGGAATATTTCTTTCATACCTTCTGATTATCAGAGTAACACGTACGTCGAGTTGGAACGCCGAGAGATTCTTAGTTTGGGACTTGTAATTTTTCAAAGAAAATTATCACTCGCGGGGGTGTCAGGTTGAGGGTGGCTTCCGCAACCTCGATCGGGATGCGATATTTTTTCCATACATTCTGATCATCAGAGAAACACGTATGTCGATTTGCAACGCCAAAAGATCCCTAGTTTGGGACTTGTAATTTTTCAAAGAAAATTATCACTCGCGGGGGTGTCAGGTTGAGGGTGGCTTCCGCAACCTCGATAAATATGGAATATTCTTTCCATACATTTCGATCATCAGAGTAACACGTACGTTGATTTGCAACGCCGAGAGATTTTTAGTTTGGGACTTGTCATTTTCCAAAGAAAGTTAATAATCGCGAGGGTGTCAGGTTGAGGGTGGCTTCCGCAACCTCAACTGAGATGCAATATTTTTTTCATGAATTCTCATTTTTAGAGTAACACGTATTTTGATTTGCAACGCCAAAAGATTCCTAGTTTGGGACTTGTATTTTTTCAAAGGAAATTATCACTTGCGGGGGTGTCAGGTTAAGGTGGGCTTCCGCAACCTCGATCGATATGAAATATTTGATTCATACATTCTGGTCATCAGAGTAACAAGTACGTCGAGTTGCAACGCCGAAAGATTCTTAGTTTGGGACTTGTAATTTTTCGAAGAAAATTATCACTAGCGGGGGTGTCAGGTTGAGGGTGGCTTCCGCAACCTCGATCGATAAGGAATATTTCTTTCATACATTCTGATCATCAGAGTAACACGTACGTTGATTTGCAATGCCGAGAGATTTTTAGTTTGGGACTTGTTATTTTTCAAAGAAAATTATCACTCGCGGGGGTGTCAGGTGAAGGGTGGCTTCCGCAACCTCGATCGGGATGCGATATTTTTTCCATACATTCTGATCATCAGAGAAACACGTATGTCGATTTGCAACGCCAAAAGATCCCTAGTTTGGGACTTGTAATTTTTCAAAGAAAATTATAACTCGCGGTGGTGTCAGGTGAAGGGTGGCTTTCGCGACCTTGATCAATATGATTCCTTCTTTTCATACATTCTGATCATCAGAGTGACACGTATGTTGATTTGCAACGCCGAAAGATTCTTAGTTTGGGACTTGTGATTTTTCAAAGAAAATTAATAATCGCAGGGGTGTCAGGTTAAGGGTGGCTTCCGCAACATCGATCGATATGAAATATTTTTTGCATACATTCTGATCATCAGAGTAACACGTACGTCGAGTCGCAACGCCGAGAGATTCTTAGTTTGGGACTTGAAATTTTTCAAAGAAAATTAATAATCGCAGGGGTGTCAGGTTAAGGGTGGCTTCCGCAACATCGATCGATATGAAATAATCTTTGCATACATTCTGATCATCGGAGTAACACGTACGTCGAGTTGCAACGCCGAGAGATTTCTAGTTTGGGGCTTGTAATTTTTCAAAAAAAATTATCACTCGCGGGGGTGTCAGGTTGAGGGTGGCTTCCGCAACCTCGATAAATATGGAATATTTCTTTCATACCTTCTGATTATCAGAGTAACACGTACGTCGAGTTGGAACGCCGAGAGATTCTTAGTTTGGGACTTGTAATTTTTCAAAGAAAATTATCACTCGCGGGGGTGTCAGGTTGAGGGTGGCTTCCGCAACCTCGATAAATATGGAATATTCTTCCCATACATTCCGATCATCAGAGTAACACGTACGTTGATTTGCAACGCCGAGAGATTTTTAGTTTGGGACTTGTCATTTTCCAAAGAAAGTTAATAATCGCGAGGGTGTCAGGTTAAGGGTGGCTTCCGCAACCTCAACTAAGATGCAATATTTTTTTCATGAATTCTCATTTTTAGAGTAACACGTATTTTGATTTGCAACGCCAAAAGATTTCTAGTTTGGGACTTGTATTTTTTCAAAGGAAATTATCACTTGCGGGGGTGTCAGGTTAAGGTGGGCTTCCGCAACCTTGATCGATATGAAATACTTGATTCATACATTCTGGTCATCAGAGTAACAAGTACGTCAAGTTGCAACGCCGAAAGATTCTTAGTTTGGGACTTGTAATTTTTCGAAGAAAATTATCACTCGCGGTGGTGTCAGGTTGAGGGTGGCTTCCGCAACCTCGATAAATATGGAATATTCTTCCCATACATTCCGATCATCAGAGTAACACGTACGTTGATTTGCAACGCCGAGAGATTTTTAGTTTGAGACTTGTAATTTTTCGAAGAAAATTATCACTAGCGGGGGTGTCAGGTTGAGGGTGGCTTCCGCAACCTCGATCGATATGGAATATTTCTTTCATACATTCTGATCATCAGAGTAACACGTACGTTGATTCGCAATGCCGAGAGATTCTTAGTTTGGGACTTGAACTTTTTCAAAGAAAATTATCACTCGCGGGGGTGTTAGGTTGAGGGTGGCTTCCCTAACCTCGATCAAGATGCAATTCTCTTTTCATACATTCTGATAATCGGAATAAAACGTTTTTTGATTTGCAACGCCGAGAGATTTCTAGTTTGAGACTTGTAATTTTCTAAAGTAAGTTAATAATCGCGAGGGTGTCAGGTTGAGGGTGGCTTCCACAACCTCAACTGAGATGCATTTTTTTTTTTCATGAATTCTAATTCTTAGAGTAACACGTATGTCGATTTGCAACGCCAAAAGATCCCTAGTTTGGGACTTGTAATTTTTCAAAGAAAATTATCACTTGCGGGGGTGTCAGGTTAAGGTGGGCTTCCGCAACCTCGATCGATATGAAATATTCATTTCATACATTCTGATCATCAGAGTAACAAGTACGTCGAGTTGCAACGCCGAAAGATTCTTAGTTTGGGACTTGTTATTTTTCAAAGAAAATTATCACTCGCGGTGGTGTCAGGTGAAGGGTGGCTTCCGCAACCTCGATCGGGATGCAATATTCTTTTCATACATTCTGATCATCAGAGAAACACGTAAGTCGATTTGCAACGCCAAAAGATCCCTAGTTTGGGACTTGTAATTTTTCAAAGAAAATTATAACTCGCGGTGGTGTCAGGTGAAGGGTGGCTTCCGCAACATCGATCGATATGAAATATTTTTCGCATACATTCTGATCATCAGAGTAACACGTACGTCGAGTTGCAACGCCGAGAGATTCTTAGTTTGGGACTTGTCATTTTCCAAAGTAAGTTGATAATCGCGAGGGTGTCAGGTTAAGGGTGGCTTCCGCAACCTCAACTGAGATGCAATATTTTTTTCATGAATTCTCATTCTTAGAGTAACACGTATTTTGATTTGCAACGCCAAAAGATTCCTAGTTTGGGACTTGTATTTTTTCAAAGGAAATTATCACTTGCGGGGGTGTCAGGTTAAGGTGGGCTTCCGAAACCTCGATCGATATGAGATATTTGATCCATACATTCTGGTCATCAGAGTAACACGTACGTCGAGTTGCAACGCCGAGAGATTCTTAGTTTGGGACTTGAAATTTTTCAAAGAAAAGTATCACTCGCGGGGGTGTTAGGTTGAGGGTGGCTTCCGCAACCTCGATCGAGATGCAATTCCCTTCCATACATTCTGAAAATCGGAATAACACGTTTTTTGATTTGCAACGCCGAGAGATTTCTAGTTTGGGACTTGTAATTTTTCGAAGAAAATTATAACTCGCGGTGGTGTCAGGTTAAGGTGAGCTTTCGCAACCTCGATCGATATGAAATATTTATTTCATACATTCTGATCATCAGAGTAACAAGTACGTCGAGTTGCAACGCCGAAAGATTCTCAGTTTGGGACTTGTTATTTTTCAAAGAAAATTATAACTCGCGGTGGTGTCAGGTGAAGGGTGGCTTCCGCAACCTCGATCGATATGGATTTTTTTTTCCATACATTCTGATCATCAGAGTGACACGTATGTTGATTTGCAACGCCGAGAGATTTCTAGTTTGGGACTTGTAATTTTTCAAAGAAAGTTAATAATCGCGGGGTGTCAGGTTGAGGGTGGCTTCTGCAACCTCGACCGGGATGCAAAGATTTTTTGAGAAATTCTGATCATCAGAGTAACACGTACGTCGAGTTGCAACGCCGAGAGATTTCTAGTTTGGGACTTGTAATTTTTCAAAGAAAATTATCACTAGCGGGAGTGTTAGGTTGAAGGTGGCTTCCGCAACCTCGATCGATATGGAAGATTCTTTTTATACATTCTGGATATCGGAGTAACACGTATGTCATTTTGCAACGCCAAAAAATTCTTAGTTTGGGACTTGTAATTTTTCAAAGAAAATTATAACTCGCGGTGGTGTCAGGTGAAGGGTGGCTTCCGCAACCTCGATCAATATGGATTCTTCTTTTCATACATTCTGATCATCAGAGTGACACGTATGTTGATTTGCAACGCCGAAAGATTCTCAGTTTGGGACTTGTGATTTTTCAAAGAAAATTAATAATCGCAGGGTCGTCAGGTTAAGGGTGGCTTCCGCAACATCGATCGATATGAAATATTTTTTGCATACATTCTGATCATCAGAGTAACACGTACGTCGAGTTGCAACGCCGAGAGATTCTTAGTTTGGGACTTGAAATTTTTCAAAGAAAAGTATCACTCGCGGGGGCGTTAGGTTGAGGGTGGCTTCCGCAACCTCGATCGAGATGCAATTCTCTTTCCATACATTCTGATAATCGGAATAACACGTTTTTTGATTTGCAACGCCGAGAGATTTCTAGTTTGGGACTTGTAATTTTTCAAAGAAAATTATAACTCGCGGTGGTGTCAGGTTAAGGTGAGCTTTCGCAACCTCGATCGATATGAAATATTTATTTCATACATTCTGATCATCAGAGTAACAAGTACGTCGAGTTGCAACGCCGAAAGATTCTTAGTTTGGGACTTGTTATTTTTCAAAGAAAATTATAACTCGCGGTGGTGTCAGGTGAAGGGTGGCTTCCGCAACCTCGATCAATATGGATTTTTTTTTCATACATTCTGATCATTAGAGTAACACGTATTTCGATTTGCAACGCCGAGAGATTTCTAGTTTGGGACTTGTAATTTCTTGAAGAAAGTTAATAATCGCGGGGTGTCAGGTTGAGGGTGGCTTCTGCAACCTCGACCGGGATGCAAAGATTTTTTGAGAAATTCTGATCATCAGAGTCACACGTACGTCGAGTTGCAACGCCGAGAGATTTCTAGCTTGGGACTTGTAATTTTTCAAAGAAAATTATAACTCGCGGTGGTGTCAGGTTAAGGTGAGCTTTCGCAACCTCGATCGATATGAAATATTTATTCCATACATTCTGATCATCAGAGTAACAAGTACGTCGAGTTGCAACGCCGAAAGATTCTTAGTTTGGGACTTGTTATTTTTCAAAGAAAATTATAACTCGCGGTGGTGTCAGGTGAAGGGTGGCTTCCGCAACCTCGATCAATATGGATTTTTTTTTCATACATTCTGATCATTAGAGTAACACGTATTTCGATTTGCAACGCCGAGAGATTTCTAGTTTGGGACTTGTAATTTTTTGAAGAAAGTTAATAATCGCGGGGTGTCAGGTTGAGGGTGGCTTCTGCAACCTCGACCGGGATGCAAAGATTTTTTGAGAAATTCTGATCATCAGAGTCACACGTACGTCGAGTTGCAACGCCGAGAGATTTCTAGTTTGGGACTTGTAATTTTTCAAAGAAAATTATCACTAGCGGGAGTGTTAGGTTAAAGGTGGCTTCCGCAACCTCGATCGATATGGAAGATTCTTTTCATACATTCTGGATATCGGAGTAACACGTATGTCATTTTGCAACGCCAAAAGATTCTTAGTTTGGGACTTGTAATTTTTCGAAGAAAATTATCACTACCGGGGGTGTCAGGTTGAGGGTGGCTTCTGCAGCCTCGATGAATATGAAATATTTCTTTCATACCTTCTGATTATCAGAATAACACGTACGTCGAGTTGGAACGCCGAGAGATTTTTAGTTTGGGACTTGTCATTTTCCAAAGTAAGTTGATAATCGCGAGGGTGTCAGGTTAAGGGTGGCTTCCGCAACCTCAACTGAGATGCAATATTTTTTTCATGAATTCTCATTCTTAGAGTAACACGTATTTTGATTTGCAACGCCAAAAGATTCCTAGTTTGGGACTTGTATTTTTTCAAAGGAAATTATCACTTGCGGGGGTGTCAGGTTGAGGTGGGCTTCCGAAACCTCGATCGATATGAGATATTTGATCCATACATTCTGGTCATCAGAGTAACACGTACGTCGAGTTGCAACGCCGAGAGATTCTTAGTTTGGGACTTGAAATTTTTCAAAGAAAAGTATCACTCGCGGGGGTGTTAGGTTGAGGGTGGCTTCCGCAACCTCGATCGAGATGCAATTCCCTTCCATACATTCTGATAATCGGAATAACACGTTTTTTGATTTGCAACGCCGAGAGATTTCTAGTTTGGGACTTGTAATTTTTCGAAGAAAATTATAACTCGCGGTGGTGTCAGGTTAAGGTGAGCTTTCGCAACCTCGATCGATATGAAATATTTATTTCATACATTCTGATCATCAGAGTAACAAGTACGTCGAGTTGCAACGCCGAAAGATTCTCAGTTTGGGACTTGTTATTTTTCAAAGAAAATTATAACTCGCGGTGGTGTCAGGTGAAGGGTGGCTTCCGCAACCTCGATCGATATGGATTTTTTTTTCCATACATTCTGATCATCAGAGTAACACGTATGTTGATTTGCAACGCCGAGAGATTTCTAGTTTGGGACTTGTAATTTTTCAAAGAAAGTTAATAATCGCGGGGTGTCAGGTTGAGGGTGGCTTCTGCAACCTCGACCGGGATGCAAAGATTTTTTGAGAAATTCTGATCATCAGAGTAACACGTACGTCGAGTTGCAACGCCGAGAGATTTCTAGTTTGGGACTTGTAATTTTTCAAAGAAAATTATCACTAGCGGGAGTGTTAGGTTGAAGGTGGCTTCCGCAACCTCGATCGATATGGAAGATTCTTTTTATACATTCTGGATATCGGAGTAACACGTATGTCATTTTGCAACGCCAAAAAATTCTTAGTTTGGGACTTGTAATTTTTCAAAGAAAATTATAACTCGCGGTGGTGTCAGGTGAAGGGTGGCTTCCGCAACCTCGATCAATATGATTCCTTCTTTTCATACATTCTGATCATCAGAGTGACACGTATGTTGATTTGCAACGCCGAAAGATTCTTAGTTTGGGACTTGTTATTTTTCAAAGAAAATTATCACTCGCGGTGGTGTCAGGTGAAGGGTGGCTTCCGCAACCTCGATCGGGATGCAATATTCTTTTCATACATTCTGATCATCAGAGAAACACGTATGTCGATTTTCAACGCCGAAAGATCCCTAGTTTGGGACTTGTAATTTTTCAAAGAAAATTATAACTCGCGGTGGTGTCAGGTGAAGGGTGGCTTCCGCAACCTCGATCAATATGGATTCTTCTTTTCATACATTCTGATCATCAGAGTGACACGTATGTTGATTCGCAACGCCGAAAGATTCTCAGTTTGGGACTTGTGATTTTTCAAAGAAAATTAATAATCGCAGGGTCGTCAGGTTAAGGGTGGCTTCCGCAACATCGATCGATATGAAATATTTTTTGCATACATTCTGATCATCAGAGTAACACGTACGTCGAGTTGCAACGCCGAGAGATTCTTAGTTTGGGACTTGAAATTTTTCAAAGAAAAGTATCACTCGCGGGGGCGTTAGGTTGAGGGTGGCTTCCGCAACCTCGATCGAGATGCAATTCTCTTTCCATACATTCTGATAATCGGAATAACACGTTTTTTGATTTGCAACGCCGAGAGATTTCTAGTTTGGGACTTGTAATTTTTCAAAGAAAATTATAACTCGCGGTGGTGTCAGGTTAAGGTGAGCTTTCGCAACCTCGATCGATATGAAATATTTATTTCATACATTCTGATCATCAGAGTAACAAGTACGTCGAGTTGCAACGCCGAAAGATTCTTAGTTTGGGACTTGTTATTTTTCAAAGAAAATTATAACTCGCGGTGGTGTCAGGTGAAGGGTGGCTTCCGCAACCTCGATCAATATGGATTTTTTTTTTCATACATTCTGATCATTAGAGTAACACGTATTTCGATTTGCAACGCCGAGAGATTTCTAGTTTGGGACTTGTAATTTCTTGAAGAAAGTTAATAATCGCGGGGTGTCAGGTTGAGGGTGGCTTCTGCAACCTCGACCGGGATGCAAAGATTTTTTGAGAAATTCTGATCATCAGAGTCACACGTACGTCGAGTTGCAACGCCGAGAGATTTCTAGTTTGGGACTTGTAATTTTTCAAAGAAAATTATCACTAGCGGAAGTGTTAGGTTGAAGGTGGCTTCCGCAACCTCGATCGATATGGAAGATTCTTTTCATACATTCTGGATATCGGAGTAACACGTATGTCATTTTGCAACGCCAAAAGATTCTTAGTTTGGGACTTGTAATTTTTCGAAGAAAATTATCACTACCGGGGGTGTCAGGTTGAGGGTGGCTTCTGCAGCCTCGATGAATATGAAATATTTCTTTTATACCTTCTGATTATCAGAATAACACGTACGTCGAGTTGGAACGCCGAGAGATTTTTAGTTTGGGACTTGTCATTTTCCAAAGTAAGTTGATAATCGCGAGGGTGTCAGGTTAAGGGTGGCTTCCGCAACCTCAACTGAGATGCAATATTTTTTTCATGAATTCTCATTCTTAGAGTAACACGTATTTTGATTTGCAACGCCAAAAGATTCCTAGTTTGGGACTTGTATTTTTTCAAAGGAAATTATCACTTGCGGGGGTGTCAGGTTAAGGTGGGCTTCCGAAACCTCGATCGATATGAGATATTTGATCCATACATTCTGGTCATCAGAGTAACACGTACGTCGAGTTGCAACGCCGAGAGATTCTTAGTTTGGGACTTGAAATTTTTCAAAGAAAAGTATCACTCGCGGGGGTGTTAGGTTGAGGGTGGCTTCCGCAACCTCGATCGAGATGCAATTCCCTTCCATACATTCTGATAATCGAAATAACACGTTTTTTGATTTGCAACGCCGAGAGATTTCTAGTTTGGGACTTGTAATTTTTCGAAGAAAATTATAACTCGCGGTGGTGTCAGGTTAAGGTGAGCTTTCGCAACCTCGATCGATATGAAATATTTATTTCATACATTCTGATCATCAGAGTAACAAGTACGTCGAGTTGCAACGCCGAAAGATTCTTAGTTTGGGACTTGTTATTTTTCAAAGAAAATTATAACTCGCGGTGGTGTCAGGTGAAGGGTGGCTTCCGCAACCTCGATCAATATGGATTTTTTTTTCATACATTCTGATCATTAGAGTAACACGTATTTCGATTTGCAACGCCGAGAGATTTCTAGTTTGGGACTTGTAATTTCTTGAAGAAAGTTAATAATCGCGGGGTGTCAGGTTGAGGGTGGCTTCTGCAACCTCGACCGGGATGCAAAGATTTTTTGAGAAATTCTGATCATCAGAGTCACACGTACGTCGAGTTGCAACGCCGAGAGATTTCTAGTTTGGGACTTGTAATTTTTCAAAGAAAATTATAACTCGCGGTGGTGTCAGGTTAAGGTGAGCTTTCGCAACCTCGATCGATATGAAATATTTATTCCATACATTCTGATCATCAGAGTAACAAGTACGTCGAGTTGCAACGCCGAAAGATTCTTAGTTTGGGACTTGTTATTTTTCAAAGAAAATTATAACTCGCGGTGGTGTCAGGTGAAGGGTGGCTTCCGCAACCTCGATCAATATGGATTTTTTTTTCATACATTCTGATCATTAGAGTAACACGTATTTCGATTTGCAACGCCGAGAGATTTCTAGTTTGGGACTTGTAATTTCTTGAAGAAAGTTAATAATCGCGGGGTGTCAGGTTGAGGGTGGCTTCTGCAACCTCGACCGGGATGCAAAGATTTTTTGAGAAATTCTGATCATCAGAGTCACACGTACGTCGAGTTGCAACGCCGAGAGATTTCTAGTTTGGGACTTGTAATTTTTCAAAGAAAATTATCACTAGCGGGAGTGTTAGGTTAAAGGTGGCTTCCGCAACCTCGATCGATATGGAAGATTCTTTTCATACATTCTGGATATCGGAGTAACACGTATGTCATTTTGCAACGCCAAAAGATTCTTAGTTTGGGACTTGTAATTTTTCGAAGAAAATTATCACTACCGGGGGTGTCAGGTTGAGGGTGGCTTCTGCAGCCTCGATGAATATGAAATATTTCTTTCATACCTTCTGATTATCAGAATAACACGTACGTCGAGTTGGAACGCCGAGAGATTTTTAGTTTGGGACTTGTCATTTTCCAAAGTAAGTTGATAATCGCGAGGGTGTCAGGTTAAGGGTGGCTTCCGCAACCTCAACTGAGATGCAATATTTTTTTCATGAATTCTCATTCTTAGAGTAACACGTATTTTGATTTGCAACGCCAAAAGATTCCTAGTTTGGGACTTGTATTTTTTCAAAGGAAATTATCACTTGCGGGGGTGTCAGGTTAAGGTGGGCTTCCGAAACCTCGATCGATATGAGATATTTGATCCATACATTCTGGTCATCAGAGTAACACGTACGTCGAGTTGCAACGCCGAGAGATTCTTAGTTTGGGACTTGAAATTTTTCAAAGAAAAGTATCACTCGCGGGGGTGTTAGGTTGAGGGTGGCTTCCGCAACCTCGATCGAGATGCAATTCCCTTCCATACATTCTGATAATCGGAATAACACGTTTTTTGATTTGCAACGCCGAGAGATTTCTAGTTTGGGACTTGTAATTTTTCGAAGAAAATTATAACTCGCGGTGGTGTCAGGTTAAGGTGAGCTTTCGCAACCTCGATCGATATGAAATATTTATTTCATACATTCTGATCATCAGAGTAACAAGTACGTCGAGTTGCAACGCCGAAAGATTCTCAGTTTGGGACTTGTTATTTTTCAAAGAAAATTATAACTCGCGGTGGTGTCAGGTGAAGGGTGGCTTCCGCAACCTCGATCGATATGGATTTTTTTTTCCATACATTCTGATCATCAGAGTGACACGTATGTCGATTTGCAACGCCGAGAGATTTCTAGTTTGGGACTTGTAATTTTTCAAAGAAAGTTAATAATCGCGGGGTGTCAGGTTGAGGGTGGCTTCTGCAACCTCGACCGGGATGCAAAGATTTTTTGAGAAATTCTGATCATCAGAGTAACACGTACGTCGAGTTGCAACGCCGAGAGATTTCTAGTTTGGGACTTGTAATTTTTCAAAGAAAATTATCACTAGCGGGAGTGTTAGGTTGAAGGTGGCTTCCGCAACCTCGATCGATATGGAAGATTCTTTTTATACATTCTGGATATCGGAGTAACACGTATGTCATTTTGCAACGCCAAAAAATTCTTAGTTTGGGACTTGTAATTTTTCAAAGAAAATTATAACTCGCGGTGGTGTCAGGTGAAGGGTGGCTTCCGCAACCTCGATCAATATGATTCCTTCTTTTCATACATTCTGATCATCAGAGTGACACGTATGTTGATTTGCAACGCCGAAAGATTCTTAGTTTGGGACTTGTTATTTTTCAAAGAAAATTATCACTCGCGGTGGTGTCAGGTGAAGGGTGGCTTCCGCAACCTCGATCGGGATGCAATATTCTTTTCATACATTCTGATCATCAGAGAAACACGTATGTCGATTTTCAACGCCGAAAGATCCCTAGTTTGGGACTTGTAATTTTTCAAAGAAAATTATAACTCGCGGTGGTGTCAGGTGAAGGGTGGCTTCCGCAACCTCGATCAATATGGATTCTTCTTTTCATACATTCTGATCATCAGAGTGACACGTATGTTGATTTGCAACGCCGAAAGATTCTCAGTTTGGGACTTGTGATTTTTCAAAGAAAATTAATAATCGCAGGGTCGTCAGGTTAAGGGTGGCTTCCGCAACATCGATCGATATGAAATATTTTTTGCATACATTCTGATCATCAGAGTAACACGTACGTCGAGTTGCAACGCCGAGAGATTCTTAGTTTGGGACTTGAAATTTTTCAAAGAAAAGTATCACTCGCGGGGGCGTTAGGTTGAGGGTGGCTTCCGCAACCTCGATCGAGATGCAATTCTCTTTCCATACATTCTGATAATCGGAATAACACGTTTTTTGATTTGCAACGCCGAGAGATTCCTAGTTTGGGACTTGTAATTTTTCAAAGAAAATTATAACTCGCGGTGGTGTCAGGTTAAGGTGAGCTTTCGCAACCTCGATCGATATGAAATATTTATTTCATACATTCTGATCATCAGAGTAACAAGTACGTCGAGTTGCAACGCCGAAAGATTCTTAGTTTGGGACTTGTTATTTTTCAAAGAAAATTATAACTCGCGGTGGTTTCAGGTGAAGGGTGGCTTCCGCAACCTCGATCAATATGGATTTTTTTTTCCATACATTCTGATCATTAGAGTAACACGTATTTCGATTTGCAACGCCGAGAGATTTCTAGTTTGGGACTTGTAATTTCTTGAAGAAAGTTAATAATCGCGGGGTGTCAGGTTGAGGGTGGCTTCTGCAACCTCGACCGGGATGCAAAGATTTTTTGAGAAATTCTGATCATCAGAGTCACACGTACGTCGAGTTGCAACGCCGAGAGATTTCTAGTTTGGGACTTGTAATTTTTCAAAGAAAATTATCACTAGCGGAAGTGTTAGGTTGAAGGTGGCTTCCGCAACCTCGATCGATATGGAAGATTCTTTTCATACATTCTGGATATCGGAGTAACACGTATGTCATTTTGCAACGCCAAAAGATTCTTAGTTTGGGACTTGTAATTTTTCGAAGAAAATTATCACTACCGGGGGTGTCAGGTTGAGGGTGGCTTCTGCAGCCTCGATGAATATGAAATATTTCTTTTATACCTTCTGATTATCAGAATAACACGTACGTCGAGTTGGAACGCCGAGAGATTTTTAGTTTGGGACTTGTCATTTTCCAAAGTAAGTTGATAATCGCGAGGGTGTCAGGTTAAGGGTGGCTTCCGCAACCTCAACTGAGATGCAATATTTTTTTCATGAATTCTCATTCTTAGAGTAACACGTATTTTGATTTGCAACGCCAAAAGATTCCTAGTTTGGGACTTGTATTTTTTCAAAGGAAATTATCACTTGCGGGGGTGTCAGGTTAAGGTGGGCTTCCGAAACCTCGATCGATATGAGATATTTGATCCATACATTCTGGTCATCAGAGTAACACGTACGTCGAGTTGCAACGCCGAGAGATTCTTAGTTTGGGACTTGAAATTTTTCAAAGAAAAGTATCACTCGCGGGGGTGTTAGGTTGAGGGTGGCTTCCGCAACCTCGATCGAGATGCAATTCCCTTCCATACATTCTGATAATCGGAATAACACGTTTTTTGATTTGCAACGCCGAGAGATTTCTAGTTTGGGACTTGTAATTTTTCGAAGAAAATTATAACTCGCGGTGGTGTCAGGTTAAGGTGAGCTTTCGCAACCTCGATCGATATGAAATATTTATTTCATACATTCTGATCATCAGAGTAACAAGTACGTCGAGTTGCAACGCCGAAAGATTCTCAGTTTGGGACTTGTTATTTTTCAAAGAAAATTATAACTCGCGGTGGTGTCAGGTGAAGGGTGGCTTCCGCAACCTCGATCGATATGGATTTTTTTTTCCATACATTCTGATCATCAGAGTGACACGTATGTTGATTTGCAACGCCGAGAGATTTCTAGTTTGGGACTTGTAATTTTTCAAAGAAAGTTAATAATCGCGGGGTGTCAGGTTGAGGGTGGCTTCTGCAACCTCGACCGGGATGCAAAGATTTTTTGAGAAATTCTGATCATCAGAGTAACACGTACGTCGAGTTGCAACGCCGAGAGATTTCTAGTTTGGGACTTGTAATTTTTCAAAGAAAATTATCACTAGCGGGAGTGTTAGGTTGAAGGTGGCTTCCGCAACCTCGATCGATATGGAAGATTCTTTTTATACATTCTGGATATCGGAGTAACACGTATGTCATTTTGCAACGCCAAAAAATTCTTAGTTTGGGACTTGTAATTTTTCAAAGAAAATTATAACTCGCGGTGGTGTCAGGTGAAGGATGGCTTCCGCAACCTCGATCAATATGATTCCTTCTTTTCATACATTCTGATCATCAGAGTGACACGTATGTTGATTTGCAACGCCGAAAGATTCTTAGTTTGGGACTTGTTATTTTTCAAAGAAAATTATCACTCGCGGTGGTGTCAGGTGAAGGGTGGCTTCCGCAACCTCGATCGGGATGCAATATTCTTTTCATACATTCTGATCATCAGAGAAACACGTATGTCGATTTGCAACGCCAAAAGATCCCTAGTTTGGGACTTGTAATTTTTCAAAGAAAATTATAACTCGCGGTGGTGTCAGGTGAAGGGTGGCTTCCGCAACCTCGATCAATATGGATTCTTCTTTTCATACATTCTGATCATCAGAGTGACACGTATGTTGATTTGCAACGCCGAAAGATTCTCAGTTTGGGACTTGTGATTTTTCAAAGAAAATTAATAATCGCAGGGTCGTCAGGTTAAGGGTGGCTTCCGCAACATCGATCGATATGAAATATTTTTTGCATACATTCTGATCATCAGAGTAACACGTACGTCGAGTTGCAACGCCGAGAGATTCTTAGTTTGGGACTTGAAATTTTTCAAAGAAAAGTATCACTCGCGGGGGTGTTAGGTTGAGGGTGGCTTCCGCAACCTCGATCGAGATGCAATTCCTTTCCATACATTCTGATAATCGGAATAACACGTTTTTTGATTTGCAACGCCGAGAGATTTCTAGTTTGGGACTTGTAATTTTTCAAAGAAAATTATAACTCGCGGTGGTGTCAGGTTAAGGTGAGCTTTCGCAACCTCGATCGATATGAAATATTTATTTCATACATTCTGATCATCAGAGTAACAAGTACGTCGAGTTGCAACGCCGAAAGATTCTTAGTTTGGGACTTGTTATTTTTCAAAGAAAATTATAACTCGCGGTGGTGTCAGGTGAAGGGTGGCTTCCGCAACCTCGATCAATATGGATTTTTTTTTTCATACATTCTGATCATTAGAGTAACACGTATTTCGATTTGCAACGCCGAGAGATTTCTAGTTTGAGACTTGTAATTTTTCAAAGAAAGTTAATAATCGCGGGGTGTCAGGTTGAGGGTGGCTTCTGCAACCTCGACCGGGATGCAAAGATTTTTTGAGAAATTCTGATCATCAGAGTAACACGTACGTCGAGTTGCAACGCCGAGAGATTTCTAGTTTGGGACTTGTAATTTTTCAAAGAAAATTATCACTAGCGGGAGTGTTAGGTTGAAGGTGGCTTCCGCAACCTCGATCGATATGGATTCTTCTTTTCATACATTCTGATCATTAGAGTGACACGTATGTTGATTTGCAACGCCGAAAGATTCTCAGTTTGGGACTTGTGATTTTTCAAAGAAAATTAATAATCGCAGGGTCGTCAGGTTAAGGGTGGCTTCCGCAACATCGATCGATATGAAATATTTTTTGCATACATTCTGATCATCAGAGTAACACGTACGTCGAGTTGCAACGCCGAGAGATTCTTAGTTCGGGACTTGAAATTTTTCAAAGAAAAGTATCACTCGCGGGGGTGTTAGGTTGAGGGTGGCTTCCGCAACCTCGATCGAGATGCAATTCCTTTCCATACATTCTGATAATCGGAATAACACGTTTTTTGATTTGCAACGCCGAGAGATTTCTAGTTTGGGACTTGTAATTTTTCAAAGAAAATTATAACTCGCGGTGGTGTCAGGTTAAGGTGAGCTTTCGCAACCTCGATCGATATGAAATATTTATTTCATACATTCTGATCATCAGAGTAACAAGTACGTCGAGTTGCAACGCCGAAAGATTCTTAGTTTGGGACTTGTTATTTTTCAAAGAAAATTATAACTCGCAGGGTCGTCAGGTTAAGGGTGGCTTCCGCAACATCGATCGATATGAAATATTTTTTGCATACATTCTGATCATCAGAGTAACACGTACGTCGAGTTGCAACGCCGAGAGATTTCTAGTTTGGGACTTGTAATTTTTCAAAGAAAATTATCACTAGCGGGAGTGTTAGGTTGAAGGTGGCTTCCGCAACCTCGATCGATATGGAAGATTCTTTTCATACATTCTGGATATCGGAGTAACACGTATGTCATTTTGCAACACCAAAAGATTCTTAGTTTGGGACTTGTAATTTTTCAAAGAAAATTATAACTCGCGGTGGTGTCAGGTAAAGGGTGGCTTCCGCAACCTCGATCAATATGATTTCTTCTTTTCATACATTCTGATCATCAGAGTGACACGTATGTTGATTTGCAACGCCGAAAGATTCTTAGTTTGGGACTTGTGATTTTTCAAAGAAAATTAATAATCGCAGGGGTGTCAGGTTAAGGGTGGCTTCCGCAACATCGATCGATATGAAATATTTTTTGCATACATTCTGATCATCAGAGTAACACGTACGTCGAGTTGCAACGCCGAGAGATTCTTAGTTTGGGACTTGAAATTTTTCAAAGAAAATTGATAATCGCAGGGGTGTCAGGTTAAGGGTGGCTTCCGCAACATTGATCGATATGAAATAATCTTTGCATACAATCTGATCATCGGAGTAACACGTACGTCGAGTTGCAACGCCGAAAGATTTTTAGTTTGGGACTTGTAATTTTTCAAAGAAAATTATCACTAGCGGGGGTGTTAGGTTGAAGGTGGCTTCCGCAACCTCGATCGATATGAAATATTTTTTTCATACATTTTGATTATCAAAGTAACACGTTAGTCGATTTGCAACGCCGAAAGATTTCTAGTTTGGGACTTGTGATTCTTTGAAGAAAATTATCACTCGCGGGGGTGTCAGGTTAAGGGTGGCTTCCGCAACCTCGATCAATATGGATTTTTTTTTTTATACATTCTTATTATCAGAGTAACACGTATGTCGATTTGCAACGCCGAGAGATTTCTAGTTTGGGACTTGTTATTTTTCAAAGAAAGTTAATAATCGCGGGGGTGTCAGGTTAAGGGTGGCTTCTGCAACCTCGACCGGGATGCAAAAGTTTTTTGATAAATTCTGATCATCAGAGTAATACGTACGTCGAGTTGCAACGCCGAAAGATTTCTAGTTTGGGACTTGTAATTTTTCAAAGAAAATTATCACTAGCGGGAGTGTTAGGTTGAAGGTGGCTTCCGCAACCTCGATCGATATGGAAGATTCTTTTCATACATTCTGGATATCGGAGTAACACGAATGTCATTTTGCAACGCCAAAAGATTCTTAGTTTGGGACTTGTAATTTTTCGAAGAAAATTATCACTACCGGGGGTGTCAGGTTGAGGGTGGCTTCTGCGACCTCGATGAATATGAAATATTTCTTTTATACCTTCTGATTATCAGAGTAACACGTACGTCGAGTTGGAACGCCGAGAGATTTTTAGTTTGGGACTTGTCATTTTCCAAAGTAAGTTGATAATCGCGAGGGTGTCAGGTTAAGGGTGGCTTCCGCAACCTCAACTGAGATGCAATATTCTTTTCATGAATTCTCATTCTTAGAGTAACACGTATTTTGATTTGCAACGCCAAAAGATTCCTAGTTTGGGACTTGTATTTTTTCAAAGGAAATTATCACTTGCGGGGGTGTCAGGTTAAGGTGGGCTTCCGAAACCTCGATCGATATGAGATATTTGATTCATACATTCTGGTCATCAGAGTAACACGTACGTCGAGTTGCAACGCCGAGAGATTCTTAGTTTGGGACTTGAAATTTTTCAAAGAAAAGTATCACTCGCGGGGGTGTTAGGTTGAGGGTGGCTTCCGCAACCTCGATCGAGATGCAATTCCCTTCCATACATTCTGATAATCGGAATAACACGTTTTTTGATTTGCAACGCCGAGAGATATCTAGTTTGGGACTTGTAATTTTTCAAAGAAAATTATAACTCGCGGTGGTGTCAGGTTAAGGTGAGCTTTCGCAACCTCGATCGATATGAAATATTTATTTCATACATTCTGATCATCAGAGTAACAAGTACGTCGAGTTGCAACGCCGAAAGATTCTCAGTTTGGGACTTGTTATTTTTCAAAGAAAATTATAACTCGCGGTGGTGTCAGGTGAAGGGTGGCTTCCGCAACCTCGATCGATATGGATTTTTTTTTCCATTCATTCTGATCATCAGAGTGACACGTATGTTGATTTGCAACGCCGAGAGATTTCTAGTTTGGGACTTGTAATTTTTCAAAGAAAGTTAATAATCGCGGGGTGTCAGGTTGAGGGTGGCTTCTGCAACCTCGACCGGGATGCAAAGATTTTTTGAGAAATTCTGATCATCAGAGTAACACGTACGTCGAGTTGCAACGCCGAGAGATTTCTAGTTTGGGACTTGTAATTTTTCAAAGAAAATTATCACTAGCGGGAGTGTTAGGTTGAAGGTGGCTTCCGCAACCTCGATCGATATGGAAGATTCTTTTTATACATTCTGGATATCGGAGTAACACGTATGTCATTTTGCAACGCCAAAAAATTCTTAGTTTGGGACTTGTAAATTTTCAAAGAAAATTATAACTCGCGGTGGTGTCAGGTGAAGGGTGGCTTTCGCAACCTCGATCAATATGATTCCTTCTTTTCATACATTCTGATCATCAGAGTGACACGTATGTTGATTTGCAACGCCGAAAGATTCTTAGTTTGGGACTTAATATTTTTCAAAGAAAATTATCACTCGCGGTGGTGTCAGGTGAAGGGTGGCTTCCGCAACCTCGATCGGGATGCAATATTCTTTTCATACATTCTGATAATCGGAATAAAACGTTTTTTGATTTGCAACGCCGAGAGATTTCTAGTTTGAGACTTGTAATTTTCTAAAGTAAGTTAATAATCGCGAGGGTGTCAGGTTAAGGGTGGCTTCCACAACCTCAACTGAGATGCATTTTTTTTTTTCATGAATTCTAATTCTTAGAGTAACACGTATGTCGATTTGCAACGCCAAAAGATCCCTAGTTTGGGACTTGTAATTTTTCAGAGAAAATTATCACTTGCGGGGGTGTCAGGTTAAGGTGGGCTTCCGCAACCTCGATCGATATGAAATATTCATTTCATACATTCTGATCATCAGAGTAACAAGTACGTCGAGTTGCAACGCCGAAAGATTCTTAGTTTGGGACTTGTTATTTTTCAAAGAAAATTATCACTGGCGGTGGTGTCAGGTGAAGGGTGGCTTCCGCAACCTCGATCGGGATGCAATATTCTTTTCATACATTCTGATCATCAGAGAAACACGTATGTCGATTTGCAACGCCAAAAGATCCCTAGTTTGGGACTTGTAATTTTTCAAAGAAAATTATAACTCGCGGTGGTGTCAGGTGAAGGGTGGCTTCCGCAACCTCGATCAATATGGATTCTTCTTTTCATACATTCTGATCATCAGAGTGACACGTATGTTGATTTGCAACGCCGAAAGATTCTCAGTTTGGGACTTGTGATTTTTCAAAGAAAATTAATAATCGCAGGGGTGTCAGGTTAAGGGTGGCTTCCGCAACATCGATCGATATGAAATATTTTTTGCATATATTCTGATCATCAGAGTAACACGTACGTCGAGTTGCAACGCCGAAAGATTCTTAGTTTGGGACTTGAAATTTTTCAAAGAAAAGTATCACTCGCGGGGGCGTTAGGTTGAGGGTGGCTTCCGCAACCTCGATCGAGATGCAATTCTCTTTCCATACATTCTGATAATCGGAATAACACGTTTTTTGATTTGCAACGCCGAGAGATTTCTAGTTTGGGACTTGTAATTTTTCAAAGAAAATTATAACTCGCGGTGGTGTCAGGTTAAGGTGAGCTTTCGCAACCTCGATCGATATGAAATATTTATTTCATACATTCTGATCATCAGAGTAACAAGTACGTCGAGTTGCAACGCCGAAAGATTCTTAGTTTGGGACTTGTTATTTTTCAAAGAAAATTATAACTCGCGGTGGTGTCAGGTGAAGGGTGGCTTCCGCAACCTCGATCAATATGGATTTTTTTTTCATACATTCTGATCATTAGAGTAACACGTATTTCGATTTGCAACGCCGAGAGATTTCTAGTTTGGGACTTGTAATTTCTTGAAGAAAGTTAATAATCGCGGGGTGTCAGGTTGAGGGTGGCTTCTGCAACCTCGACCGGGATGCAAAGATTTTTTGAGAAATTCTGATCATCAGAGTCACACGTACGTCGAGTTGCAACGCCGAGAGATTTCTAGTTTGGGACTTGTAATTTTTCAAAGAAAATTATCACTAGCGGGAGTGTTAGGTTGAAGGTGGCTTCCGCAACCTCGATCGATATGGAAGATTTTTTTCATACATTCTGGATATCGGAGTAACACGTATGTCATTTTGCAACGCCAAAAGATTCTTAGTTTGGGACTTGTAATTTTTCGAAGAAAATTATCACTACCGGGGGTGTCAGGTTGAGGGTGGCTTCTGCAACCTCGATGAATATGAAATATTTCTTTTATACCTTCTGATTATCAGAATAACACGTACGTCGAGTTGGAACGCCGAGAGATTTTTAGTTTGGGACTTGTCATTTTCCAAAGTAAGTTGATAATCGCGAGGGTGTCAGGTTAAGGGTGGCTTCCGCAACCTCAACTGAGATGCAATATTTTTTTCATGAATTCTCATTCTTAGAGTAACACGTATTTTGATTTGCAACGCCAAAAGATTCCTAGTTTGGGACTTGTATTTTTTCAAAGGAAATTATCACTTGCGGGGGTGTCAGGTTAAGGTGGGCTTCCGAAACCTCGATCGATATGAGATATTTGATCCATACATTCTGGTCATCAGAGTAACACGTACGTCGAGTTGCAACGCCGAGAGATTCTTAGTTTGGGACTTGAAATTTTTCAAAGAAAAGTATCACTCGCGGGGGTGTTAGGTTGAGGGTGGCTTCCGCAACCTCGATCGAGATGCAATTCCCTTCCATACATTCTGATAATCGGAATAACACGTTTTTTGATTTGCAACGCCGAGAGATTTCTAGTTTGGGACTTGTAATTTTTCGAAGAAAATTATAACTCGCGGTGGTGTCAGGTTAAGGTGAGCTTTCGCAACCTCGATCGATATGAAATATTTATTTCATACATTCTGATCATCAGAGTAACAAGTACGTCGAGTTGCAACGCCGAAAGATTCTCAGTTTGGGACTTGTTATTTTTCAAAGAAAATTATAACTCGCGGTGGTGTCAGGTGAAGGGTGGCTTCCGCAACCTCGATCGATATGGATTTTTTTTTTCATACATTCTGATCATCAGAGTGACACGTATGTTGATTTGCAACGCCGAGAGATTTCTAGTTTGGGACTTGTAATTTTTCAAAGAAAGTTAATAATCGCGGGGTGTCAGGTTGAGGGTGGCTTCTGCAACCTCGACCGGGATGCAAAGATTTTTTGAGAAATTCTGATCATCAGAGTAACACGTACGTCGAGTTGCAACGCCGAGAGATTTCTAGTTTGGGACTTGTAATTTTTCAAAGAAAATTATCACTAGCGGGAGTGTTAGGTTGAAGGTGGCTTCCGCAACCTCGATCGATATGGAAGATTCTTTTTATACATTCTGGATATCGGAGTAACACGTATGTCATTTTGCAACGCCAAAAAATTCTTAGTTTGGGACTTGTAATTTTTCAAAGAAAATTATAACTCGCGGTGGTGTCAGGTGAAGGGTGGCTTCCGCAACCTCGATCAATATGATTCCTTCTTTTCATACATTCTGATCATCAGAGTGACACGTATGTTGATTTGCAACGCCGAAAGATTCTCAGTTTGGGACTTGTGATTTTTCAAAGAAAATTAATAATCGCAGGGTCGTCAGGTTAAGGGTGGCTTCCGCAACATCGATCGATATGAAATATTTTTTGCATACATTCTGATCATCAGAGTAACACGTACGTCGAGTTGCAACGCCGAGAGATTCTTAGTTTGGGACTTGAAATTTTTCAAAGAAAAGTATCACTCGCGGGGGTGTTAGGTTGAGAGTGGCTTCCGCAACCTCGATCGAGATGCAATTCCTTTCCATACATTCTGATAATCGGAATAACACGTTTTTTGATTTGCAACGCCGAGAGATTTCTAGTTTGGGACTTGTAATTTTTCAAAGAAAATTATAACTCGCGGTGGTGTCAGGTTAAGGTGAGCTTTCGCAACCTCGATCGATATGAAATATTTATTTCATACATTCTGATCATCAGAGTAACAAGTACGTCGAGTTGCAACGCCGAGAGATTCTTAGTTTGGGACTTGAAATTTTTCAAAGAAAATTAATAATCGCAGGGGTGTCAGGTTAAGGGTGGCTTCCGCAACATTGATCGATATGAAATAATCTTTGCATACAATCTGATCATCGGAGTAACACGTACGTCGAGTTGCAACGCCGAAAGATTTTTAGTTTGGGACTTGTAATTTTTCAAAGAAAATTATCACTAGCGGGGGTGTTAGGTTGAAGGTGGCTTCCGCAACCTCGATCGATATGAAATATTTTTTTCATACATTTTGATTATCAAAGTAACACGTTAGTCGATTTGCAACGCCGAAAGATTTCTAGTTTGGGACTTGTGATTCTTTGAAGAAAATTATCACTCGCGGGGGTGTCAGGTTAAGGGTGGCCTCCGCAACCTCGATCAATATGGATTTTTTATTTTATACATTCTTATTATCAGAGTAACACGTATGTCGATTTGCAACGCCGAGAGATTTCTAGTTTGGGACTTGTTATTTTTCAAAGAAAGTTAATAATCGCGGGGGTGTCAGGTTAAGGGTGGCTTCTGCAACCTCGACCGGGATGCAAAAGTTTTTTGATAAATTCTGATCATCAGAGTAATACGTACGTCGAGTTGCAACGCCGAGAGATTTCTAGTTTGGGACTTGTAATTTTTCAAAGAAAATTATCACTAGCGGGAGTGTTAGGTTGATGGTGGCTTCCGCAACCTCGATCGATATGGAAGATTCTTTTCATACATTCTGGATATCGGAGTAACACGTATGTCATTTTGCAACGCCAAAAGATTCTTAGTTTGGGACTTGTAATTTTTCGAAGAAAATTATCACTACCGGGGGTGTCAGGTTGAGGGTGGCTTCTGCAACCTCGATGAATATGAAATATTTCTTTTATACCTTCTGATTATCGGAGTAACACGTACGTCGAGTTGGAACGCCGAGAGATTTTTAGTTTGGGACTTGTCATTTTCCAAAGTAAGTTGATAATCGCGAGGGTGTCAGGTTAAGGGTGGCTTCCGCAACCTCAACTGAGATGCAATATTTTTTTCATGAATTCTCATTCTTAGAGTAACACGTATTTTGATTTGCAACGCCAAAAGATTCCTAGTTTGGGACTTGTATTTTTTCAAAGGAAATTATCACTTGCGGGGGTGTCAGGTTAAGGTGGGCTTCCGAAACCTCGATCGATATGAGATATTTGATTCATACATTCTGGTCATCAGAGTAACACGTACGTCGAGTTGCAACGCCGAGAGATTCTTAGTTTGGGACTTGAAATTTTTCAAAGAAAAGTATCACTCGCGGGGGTGTTAGGTTGAGGGTGGCTTCCGCAACCTCGATCGAGATGCAATTCCCTTCCATACATTCTGATAATCGGAATAACACGTTTTTTGATTTGCAACGCCGAGAGATATCTAGTTTGGGACTTGTAATTTTTCAAAGAAAATTATAACTCGCGGTGGTGTCAGGTTAAGGTGAGCTTTCGCAACCTCGATCGATATGAGATATTTATTTCATACATTCTGATCATCAGAGTAACAAGTACGTCGAGTTGCAACGCCGAAAGATTCTCAGTTTGGGACTTGTTATTTTTCAAAGAAAATTATAACTCGCGGTGGTGTCAGGTGAAGGGTGGCTTCCGCAACCTCGATCGATATGGATTTTTTTTTCCATACATTCTGATCATCAGAGTGACACGTATGTTGATTTGCAACGCCGAGAGATTTCTAGTTTGGGACTTGTAATTTTTCAAAGAAAGTTAATAATCGCGGGGTGTCAGGTTGAGGGTGGCTTCTGCAACCTCGACCGGGATGCAAAGATTTTTTGAGAAATTCTGATCATCAGAGTAACACGTACGTCGAGTTGCAACGCCGAGAGATTTCTAGTTTGGGACTTGTAATTTTTCAAAGAAAATTATCACTAGCGGGAGTGTTAGGTTGAAGGTGGCTTCCGCAACCTCGATCGATATGGAAGATTCTTTTTATACATTCTGGATATCGGAGTAACACGTATGTCATTTTGCAACGCCAAAAAATTCTTAGTTTGGGACTTGTAATTTTTCAAAGAAAATTATAACTCGCGGTGGTGTCAGGTGAAGGGTGGCTTCCGCAACCTCGATCAATATGATTCCTTCTTTTCATACATTCTGATCATCAGAGTGACACGTATGTTGATTTGCAACGCCGAAAGATTCTTAGTTTGGGACTTAATATTTTTCAAAGAAAATTATCACTCGCGGTGGTGTCAGGTGAAGGGTGGCTTCCGCAACCTCGATCGGGATGCAATATTCTTTTCATACATTCTGATCATCAGAGAAACACGTATGTCGATTTGCAACGCCAAAAGATCCCTAGTTTGGGACTTGTAATTTTTCAAAGAAAATTATAACTCGCGGTGGTGTCAGGTGAAGGGTGGCTTCCGCAACCTCGATCAATATGGATTCTTCTTTTCATACATTCTGATCATCAGAGTGACACGTATGTTGATTTGCAACGCCGAAAGATTCTCAGTTTGGGACTTGTGATTTTTCAAAGAAAATTAATAATCGCAGGGGTGTCAGGTTAAGGGTGGCTTCCGCAACATCGATCGATATGAAATATTTTTTGCATACATTCTGATCATCAGAGTAACACGTACGTCGAGTTGCAACGCCGAGAGATTCTTAGTTTGGGACTTGAAATTTTTCAAAGAAAAGTATCACTCGCGGGGGTGTTAGGTTAAGGGTGGCTTCCGCAACCTCGATCGAGATGCAATTTCTTTCCATACATTCTGATAATCGAAATAACACGTTTTTTGATTTGCAACGCCGAGAGATTTCTAGTTTGGGACTTGTAATTTTTCAAAGAAAATTATAACTCGCGGTGGTGTCAGGTTAAGGTGAGCTTTCGCAACCTCGATCGATATGAAATATTTATTTCATACATTCTGATCATCAGAGTAACAAGTACGTCGAGTTGCAACGCCGAAAGATTCTCAGTTTGGGACTTGTTATTTTTCAAAGAAAATTATAACTCGCGGTGGTGTCAGGTGAAGAATGGCTTCCGCAACCTCGATCAATATGGATTTTTTTTTTCATACATTCTGATCATTAGAGTAACACGTATTTCGATTTGCAACGCCGAGAGATTTCTAGTTTGGGACTTGTAATTTTTCAAAGAAAGTTAATAATCGCGGGGTGTCAGGTTAAGGGTGGCTTCCGCAACATCGATCGATATGAAATATTTTTTGCATACATCCTGATCATCAGAGTAACACGTACGTCGAGTTGCAACGCCGAGAGATTCTTAGTTTGGGACTTGAAATTTTTCAAAGAAAATTAATAATCGCAGGGGTGTCAGGTTAAGGGTGGCTTCCGCAACATTGATCGATATGAAATAATCTTTGCATACAATCTGATCATCGGAGTAACACGTACGTCGAGTTGCAACGCCGAAAGATTTTTAGTTTGGGACTTGTAATTTTTCAAAGAAAATTATCACTAGCGGGGGTGTTAGGTTGAAGGTGGCTTCCGCAACCTCGATCGATATGAAATATTTTTTTCATACATTTTGATTATCAAAGTAACACGTTAGTCGATTTGCAACGCCGAAAGATTTCTAGTTTGGGACTTGTGATTCTTTGAAGAAAATTATCACTCGCGGGGGTGTCGGGTTAAGGGTGGCTTCCGCAACCTCGATCAATATGGATTTTTTCTTTTATACATTCTTATTATCAGAGTAACACGTATGTCGATTTGCAACGCCGAGAGATTTGTAGTTTGGGACTTGTTATTTTTCAAAGAAAGTTAATAATCGCGGGGGTGTCAGGTTAAGGGTGGCTTCTGCAACCTCGACCGGGATGCAAAAGTTTTTTGATAAATTCTGATCATCAGAGTAATACGTACGTCGAGTTGCTACGCCGAGAGATTTCTAGTTTGGGACTTGTTATTTTTCAAAGAAAATTATCACTTGCGGGGGTGTCAGGTTAAGGTGGGCTTCCGCAACCTCGATCGATATGGAATATTTATTTCATACATTCTGATCATCAAAGTAACAAGTACGTCGAGTTGCAACGCCGAAAGATTCTCAGTTTGGGACTTGTTATTTTTCAAAGAAAATTATAACTCGCGGTGGTGTCAGGTGAAGGGTGGCTTCCGCAACCTCGATCAATATGGATTCTCCTTTTCATAAATTCTGATCATCAGAGTGACACGTATGTTGATTTGCAACGCCGAAAGATTCTTAGTTTGGGACTTGTGATTTTTCAAAGAAAATTAATAATCGCAGGGGTGTCAGGTTAAGGGTGGCTTCCGCAACATCGATCGATATGAAATATTTTTTGCATATATTCTGATCATCAGAGTAACACGTACGTCGAGTTGCAACGCCGAAAGATTTTTAGTTTGGGACTTGAAATTTTTCAAAGAAAAGTATCACTCGCGGGGGCGTTAGGTTGAGGGTGGCTTCCGCAACCTCGATCGAGATGCAATTCTCTTTCCATACATTCTGATAATCGGAATAACACGTTTTTTGATTTGCAACGCCGAGAGATTTCTAGTTTGGGACTTGTAATTTTTCAAAGAAAATTATAACTCGCGGTGGTGTCAGGTTAAGGTGAGCTTTCGCAACCTCGATCGATATGAAATATTTATTTCATACATTCTGATCATCAGAGTAACAAGTACGTCGAGTTGCAACGCCGAAAGATTCTTAGTTTGGGACTTGTTATTTTTCAAAGAAAATTATAACTCGCGGTGGTGTCAGGTGAAGGGTGGCTTCCGCAACCTCGATCAATATGGATTTTTTTTTCATACATTCTGATCATTAGAGTAACACGTATTTCGATTTGCAACGCCGAGAGATTTCTAGTTTGGGACTTGTAATTTTTTGAAGAAAGTTGATAATCGCGGGGTGTCAGGTTGAGGGTGGCTTCTGCAACCTCGACCGGGATGCAAAGATTTTTTGAGAAATTCTGATCATCAGAGTCACACGTACGTCGAGTTGCAACGCCGAGAGATTTCTAGTTTGGGACTTGTAATTTTTCAAAGAAAATTATCACTAGCGGGAGTGTTAGGTTGAAGGTGGCTTCCGCAACCTCGATCGATATGGAAGATTCTTTTCATACTTTCTGGATATCGGAGTAACACGTATGTCATTTTGCAACGCCAAAAGATCCTTAGTTTGGGACTTGTAATTTTTCGAAGAAAATTATCACTACCGGGGGTGTCAGGTTGAGGGTGGCTTCTGCAACCTCGATGAATATGAAATATTTCTTTTATACCTTCTGATTATCAGAGTAACACGTACGTCGAGTTGGAACGCCGAGAGATTCTTAGTTTGGGACTTGTAATTTTTCAAAGAAAATTATCACTCGCGAGGGTGTCAGGTTGAGGGTGGCTTCCGCAACCTCGATAAATATGGAATATTCTTTTCACACATTCCGATCATCAGAGTAACACGTACGTTGATTTGCAACGCCGAGAGATTTTTAGTTTGGGACTTGTCATTTTCCAAAGTAAGTTGATAATCGCGAGGGTGTCAGGTTAAGGGTGGCTTCCGCAACCTCAACTGAGATGCAATATTTTTTTCATGAATTCTCATTTTTAGAGTAACACGTATTTTGATTTGCAACGCCAAAAGATTCCTAGTTTGGGACTTGTATTTTTTCAGAGGAAATTATAACTCGCGGTGGTGTCAGGTTAAGGTGAGCTTTCGCAACCTCGATCGATATGAAATATTTATTTCATACATTCTGATCATCAGAGTAACAAGTACGTCGAGTTGCAACGCCGAAAGATTCTTAGTTTGGGACTTGTTATTTTTCAAAGAAAATTATAACTCGCGGTGGTGTCAGGTGAAGGGTGGCTTCCGCAACCTCGATCAATATGGATTTTTTTTTTCATACATTCTGATCATTAGAGTAACACGTATTTCGATTTGCAACGCCGAGAGATTTCTAGTTTGGGACTTGTAATTTTTCAAAGAAAGTTAATAATCGCGGGGTGTCAGGTTAAGGGTGGCTTCCGCGACATTGATCGATATGAAATATTTTTTGCATACATCCTGATCATCAGAGTAACACGTACGTCGAGTTGCAACGCCGAGAGATTCTTAGTTTGGGACTTGAAATTTTTCATAGAAAATTAATAATCGCAGGGGTGTCAGGTTAAGGGTGGCTTCCGCAACATTGATCGATATGAAATAATCTTTGCATACAATCTGATCATCGGAGTAACACGTACGTCGAGTTGCAACGCCGAAAGATTCTTAGTTTGGGACTTGTTATTTTTCAAAGAAAATTATAACTCGCGGTGGTGTCAGGTGAAGGGTGGCTTCCGCAACCTCGATCAATATGGATTTTTTTTTCATACATTCTGATCATTAGAGTAACACGTATTTCGATTTGCAACGCCGAGAGATTTCTAGTTTGGGACTTGTAATTTTTTGAAGAAAGTTGATAATCGCGGGGTGTCAGGTTGAGGGTGGCTTCTGCAACCTCGACCGGGATGCAAAGATTTTTTGAGAAATTCTGATCATCAGAGTCACACGTACGTCGAGTTGCAACGCCGAGAGATTTCTAGTTTGGGACTTGTAATTTTTCAAAGAAAATTATCACTAGCGGGAGTGTTAGGTTGAAGGTGGCTTCCGCAACCTCGATCGATATGGAAGATTCTTTTCATACTTTCTGGATATCGGAGTAACACGTATGTCATTTTGCAACGCCAAAAGATCCTTAGTTTGGGACTTGTAATTTTTCGAAGAAAATTATCACTACCGGGGGTGTCAGGTTGAGGGTGGCTTCTGCAACCTCGATGAATATGAAATATTTCTTTTATACCTTCTGATTATCAGAGTAACACGTACGTCGAGTTGGAACGCCGAGAGATTCTTAGTTTGGGACTTGTAATTTTTCAAAGAAAATTATCACTCGCGAGGGTGTCAGGTTGAGGGTGGCTTCCGCAACCTCGATAAATATGGAATATTCTTTTCACACATTCCGATCATCAGAGTAACACGTACGTTGATTTGCAACGCCGAGAGATTTTTAGTTTGGGACTTGTCATTTTCCAAAGTAAGTTGATAATCGCGAGGGTGTCAGGTTAAGGGTGGCTTCCGCAACCTCAACTGAGATGCAATATTTTTTTCATGAATTCTCATTTTTAGAGTAACACGTATTTTGATTTGCAACGCCAAAAGATTCCTAGTTTGGGACTTGTATTTTTTCAAAGGAAATTATCACTTGCGGGGGTGTCAGGTTAAGGTGGGCTTCCGAAACCTCGATCGATATGAGATATTTGATTCATACATTCTGGTCATCAGAGTAACACGTACGTCGAGTTGCAACGCCGAGAGATTCTTAGTTTGGGACTTGAAATTTTTCAAAAAAAAGTATCACTCGCGGGGGTGTTAGGTTGAGGGTGGCTTCCGCAACCTCGATCGAGATGCAATTCCCTTCCATACATTCTGATAATCGGAATAACACGTTTTTTGATTTGCAACGCCGAGAGATTTCTAGTTTGGGACTTGTAATTTTTCAAAGAAAATTATAACTCGCGGTGGTGTCAGGTTAAGGTGAGCTTTCGCAACCTCGATCGATATGAAATATTTATTTCATACATTCTGATCATCAGAGTAACAAGTACGTCGAGTTGCAACGCCGAAAGATTCTCAGTTTGGGACTTGTTATTTTTCAAAGAAAATTATAACTCGCGGTGGTGTCAGGTGAAGGGTGGCTTCCGCAACCTCGATCGATATGGATTTTTTTTTCCATACATTTTGATCATCAGAGTGACACGTACGTCGAGTTGCAACGCCGAGAGATTTCTAGTTTGGGACTTGTAATTTTTCAAAGAAAATTATCACTAGCGGGAGTGTTAGGTTGAAGGTGGCTTCCGCAACCTCGATCGATATGGAAGATTCTTTTTATACATTCTGGACATCGGAGTAACACGTATGTCATTTTGCAACGCCAAAAAATTCTTAGTTTGGGACTTGTAATTTTTCAACGAAAATTATAACTCGCGGTGGTGTCAGGTGAAGGGTGGCTTCCGCAACCTCGATCAATATGATTCCTTCTTTTCATACATTCTGATCATCAGAGTGACACGTATGTTGATTTGCAACGCCGAAAGATTCTTAGTTTGGGACTTGTGATTTTTCAAAGAAAATTAATAATCGCAGGGGTGTCAGGTTAAGGGTGGCTTCCGCAACATCGATCGATATGAAATAATCTTTGCATACATTCTGATCATCGGAGTAACACGTACGTCGAGAGGCAACGCCGAAAGATTTTTAGTTTGGGACTTGTAATTTTTCAAAGAAAATTATCACTAGCGGGGGTGTTAGGTTGAAGGTGGCTTCTGCAACCTCGATCGATATGAAATATTTTTTTCATACATTTTGATTATCAAAGTAACACGTTAGTCGATTTGCAATGCCGAGAGATTTTTAGTTTGGGACTTGAACTTTTTCAAAGAAAATTATCACTCGCGGGGGTGTTAGGTTGAGGGTGGCTTCCCTAACCTCGATCAAGATGCGATTCTCTTTTCATACATTCTGATAATCGGAATAAAACGTTTTTTGATTTGCAACGCCGAGAGATTTCTAGTTTGAGACTTGTAATTTTCTAAAGTAAGTTAATAATCGCGAGGGTGTCAGGTTAAGGGTGGCTTCCACAACCTCGACTGAGATGCATTTTTTTTTTTTTCATGAATTCTAATTCTTAGAGTAACACGTATGTCGATTTGCAACGCCAAAAGATCCCTAGTTTGGGACTTGTAATTTTTCAAAGAAAATTATCACTTGCGGTGGTGTCAGGTGAAGGGTGGCTTCCGCAACCTCGATCAATATGGATTCTCCTTTTCATAAATTCTGATCATCAGAGTGACACGTATGTTGATTTGCAACGCCGAAAGATTCTTAGTTTGGGACTTGTGATTTTTCAAAGAAAATTAATAATCGCAGGGGTGTCAGGTTAAGGGTGGCTTCCGCAACATCGATCGATATGAAATATTTTTTGCATATATTCTGATCATCAGAGTAACACGTACGTCGAGTTGCAACGCCGAAAGATTCTTAGTTTGGGACTTGAAATTTTTCAAAGAAAAGTATCACTCGCGGGGGCGTTAGGTTGAGGGTGGCTTCCGCAACCTCGATCGAGATGCAATTCTCTTTCCATACATTCTGATAATCGGAATAACACGTTTTTTGATTTGCAACGCCGAGAGATTTCTAGTTTGGGACTTGTAATTTTTCAAAGAAAATTATAACTTGCGGTGGTGTCAGGTTAAGGTGAGCTTTCGCAACCTCGATCGATATGAAATATTTATTTCATACATTCTGATCATCAGAGTAACAAGTACGTCGAGTTGCAACGCCGAAAGATTCTTAGTTTGGGACTTGTTATTTTTCAAAGAAAATTATAACTCGCGGTGGTGTCAGGTGAAGGGTGGCTTCCGCAACCTCGATCAATATGGATTTTTTTTTCATACATTCTGATCATTAGAGTAACACGTATTTCGATTTGCAACGCCGAGAGATTTCTAGTTTGGGACTTGTAATTTTTTGAAGAAAGTTGATAATCGCGGGGTGTCAGGTTGAGGGTGGCTTCTGCAACCTCGACCGGGATGCAAAGATTTTTTGAGAAATTCTGATCATCAGAGTAACACGTACGTCGAGTTGCAACGCCGAGAGATTTCTAGTTTGGGACTTGTAATTTTTCAAAGAAAATTATCACTAGCGGGAGTGTTAGGTTGAAGGTGGCTTCCGCAACCTCGATCGATATGGAAGATTTTTTTTATACATTCTGGATATCGGAGTAACACGTATTTCATTTTGCAACGCCAAAAAATTCTTAGTTTGGGACTTGTAATTTTTCAAAGAAAATTATAACTCGCGGTGGTGTCAGGTGAAGGGTGGCTTCCGCAACCTCGATCAATATGATTCCTTCTTTTCATACATTCTGATCATCAGAGTGACACGTATGTTGATTTGCAACGCCGAAAGATTCTTAGTTTGGGACTTGTGATTTTTCAAAGAAAATTAATAATCGCAGGGGTGTCAGGTTAAGGGTGGCTTCCGCAACATCGATCGATATGAAATACTCTTTGCATACATTCTGATCATCGGAGTAACACGTACGTCGAGTTGCAACGCCGAAAGATTTTTAGTTTGGGACTTGTAATTTTTCAAAGAAAATTATAACTCGCGGTGGTGTCAGGTTAAGGTGAGCTTTCGCAACCTCGATCGATATGAAATATTTATTTCATACATTCTGATCATCAGAGTAACAAGTACGTCGAGTTGCAACGCCGAAAGATTCTCAGTTTGGGACTTGTTATTTTTCAAAGAAAATTATAACTCGCGGTGGTGTCAGGTGAAGGGTGGCTTCCGCAACCTCGATCGATATGGATTTTTTTTTCCATACATTTTGATCATCAGAGTGACACGTACGTCGAGTTGCAACGCCGAGAGATTTCTAGTTTGGGACTTGTAATTTTTCAAAGAAAATTATCACTAGCGGGAGTGTTAGGTTGAAGGTGGCTTCCGCAACCTCGATCGATATGGAAGATTCTTTTTATACATTCTGGATATCGGAGTAACACGTATGTCATTTTGCAACGCCAAAAAATTCTTAGTTTGGGACTTGTAATTTTTCAACGAAAATTATAACTCGCGGTGGTGTCAGGTGAAGGGTGGCTTCCGCAACCTCGATCAATATGATTCCTTCTTTTCATACATTCTGATCATCAGAGTGACACGTATGTTGATTTGCAACGCCGAAAGATTCTTAGTTTGGGACTTGTGATTTTTCAAAGAAAATTAATAATCGCAGGGGTGTCAGGTTAAGGGTGGCTTCCGCAACATCGATCGATATGAAATAATCTTTGCATACATTCTGATCATCGGAGTAACACGTACGTCGAGAGGCAACGCCGAAAGATTTTTAGTTTGGGACTTGTAATTTTTCAAAGAAAATTATCACTAGCGGGGGTGTTAGGTTGAAGGTGGCTTCTGCAACCTCGATCGATATGAAATATTTTTTTCATACATTTTGATTATCAAAGTAACACGTTAGTCGATTTGCAATGCCGAGAGATTTTTAGTTTGGGACTTGAACTTTTTCAAAGAAAATTATCACTCGCGGGGGTGTTAGGTTGAGGGTGGCTTCCCTAACCTCGATCAAGATGCGATTCTCTTTTCATACATTCTGATAATCGGAATAAAACGTTTTTTGATTTGCAACGCCGAGAGATTTCTAGTTTGAGACTTGTAATTTTCTAAAGTAAGTTAATAATCGCGAGGGTGTCAGGTTAAGGGTGGCTTCCACAACCTCGACTGAGATGCATTTTTTTTTTTTTCATGAATTCTAATTCTTAGAGTAACACGTATGTCGATTTGCAACGCCAAAAGATCCCTAGTTTGGGACTTGTAATTTTTCAAAGAAAATTATCACTTGCGGTGGTGTCAGGTGAAGGGTGGCTTCCGCAACCTCGATCAATATGGATTCTCCTTTTCATAAATTCTGATCATCAGAGTGACACGTATGTTGATTTGCAACGCCGAAAGATTCTTAGTTTGGGACTGTTGATTTTTCAAAGAAAATTAATAATCGCAGGGGTGTCAGGTTAAGGGTGGCTTCCGCAACATCGATCGATATGAAATATTTTTTGCATATATTCTGATCATCAGAGTAACACGTACGTCGAGTTGCAACGCCGAAAGATTCTTAGTTTGGGACTTGAAATTTTTCAAAGAAAAGTATCACTCGCGGGGGCGTTAGGTTGAGGGTGGCTTCCGCAACCTCGATCGAGATGCAATTCTCTTTCCATACATTCTGATAATCGGAATAACACGTTTTTTGATTTGCAACGCCGAGAGATTTCTAGTTTGGGACTTGTAATTTTTCAAAGAAAATTATAACTTGCGGTGGTGTCAGGTTAAGGTGAGCTTTCGCAACCTCGATCGATATGAAATATTTATTTCATACATTCTGATCATCAGAGTAACAAGTACGTCGAGTTGCAACGCCGAAAGATTCTTAGTTTGGGACTTGTTATTTTTCAAAGAAAATTATAACTCGCGGTGGTGTCAGGTGAAGGGTGGCTTCCGCAACCTCGATCAATATGGATTTTTTTTTCATACATTCTGATCATTAGAGTAACACGTATTTCGATTTGCAACGCCGAGAGATTTCTAGTTTGGGACTTGTAATTTTTTGAAGAAAGTTGATAATCGCGGGGTGTCAGGTTGAGGGTGGCTTCTGCAACCTCGACCGGGATGCAAAGATTTTTTGAGAAATTCTGATCATCAGAGTAACACGTACGTCGAGTTGCAACGCCGAGAGATTTCTAGTTTGGGACTTGTAATTTTTCAAAGAAAATTATCACTAGCGGGAGTGTTAGGTTGAAGGTGGCTTCCGCAACCTCGATCGATATGGAAGATTCTTTTTATACATTCTGGATATCGGAGTAACACGTATTTCATTTTGCAACGCCAAAAAATTCTTAGTTTGGGACTTGTAATTTTTCAAAGAAAATTATAACTCGCGGTGGTGTCAGGTGAAGGGTGGCTTCCGCAACCTCGATCAATATGATTCCTTCTTTTCATACATTCTGATCATCAGAGTGACACGTATGTTGATTTGCAACGCCGAAAGATTCTTAGTTTGGGACTTGTGATTTTTCAAAGAAAATTAATAATCGCAGGGGTGTCAGGTTAAGGGTGGCTTCCGCAACATCGATCGATATGAAATACTCTTTGCATACATTCTGATCATCGGAGTAACACGTACGTCGAGTTGCAACGCCGAAAGATTTTTAGTTTGGGACTTGTAATTTTTCAAAGAAAATTATCACTAGCGGGGGTGTTAGGTTGAAGGTGGCTTCTGCAACCTCGATCGATATGAAATATTTTTTTCATACATTTTGATTATCAAAGTAACACGTTAGTCGATTTGCAATGCCGAGAGATTTTTAGTTTGGGACTTGAACTTTTTCAAAGAAAATTATCACTCGCGGGGGTGTTAGGTTGAGGGTGGCTTCCCTAACCTCGATCAAGATGCAATTCTCTTTTCATACATTCTGATAATCGGAATAAAACGTTTTTTGATTTGCAACGCCGAGAGATTTCTAGTTTGAGACTTGTAATTTTCTAAAGTAAGTTAATAATCGCGAGGGTGTCAGGTTAAGGGTGGCTTCCACAACCTCGACTGAGATGCATTTTTTTTTTTTTCATGAATTCTAATTCTTAGAGTAACACGTATGTCGATTTGCAACGCCAAAAGATCCCTAGTTTGGGACTTGTAATTTTTCAAAGAAAATTATCACTTGCGGGGGTATCAGGTTAAGGTGGGCTTCCGCAACCTCGATCGATATGAAATATTTATTTCATACATTCTGATCATCAGAGTAACAAGTACGTCGAGTTGCAACGCCGAAAGATTCTTAGTTTGGGACTTGTTATTTTTCAAAGAAAATTATCACTCGCGGTGGTGTCAGGTGAAGGGTGGCTTCCGCAACCTCGATCGGGATGCAATATTCTTTTCATACATTCTGATCATCAGAGAAACACGTATGTCGATTTGCAACGCCGAAAGATTTTTAGTTTGGGACTTGTTGTTTTTCAAAGAAAATTATAACTCGCGGTGGTGTCAGGTGAAGGGTGGCTTCCGCAACCTCGATCAATATGATTTCTTCCTTTCATACATTCTGATCATCAGAGTGACACGTTTGTTGATTTGCAACGCCGAAAGATTCTTAGTTTGGGACTTGTGATTTTTCAAAGAAAATTAATAATCGCAGGGGTGTCAGGTTAAGGGTGGCTTCCGCAACATCGATCGATATGAAATATTTTTTGCATACATTCTGATCATCAGAGTAACACGTACGTCGAGTTGCAACGCCGAGAGATTCTTGGTTTGGGACTTGAAATTTTTCAAAGAAAATTAATAATCGCAGGGGTGTCAGGTTAAGGGTGGCTTCCGCAACATCGATCGATATGAAATAATCTTTGCATACAATCTGATCATCGGAGTAACACGTACGTCGAGTTGCAACGCCGAAAGATTTTTAGTTTGGGACTTGTAATTTTTCAAAGAAAATTATCACTAGCGGGGGTGTTAGGTTGAAGGTGGCTTCCGCAACCTCGATCGATATGAAATATTTTTTTCATACATTCTGATTATCAAAGTAACACGTTAGTCGATTTGCAACGCCGAAAGATTTCTAGTTTGGGACTTGTGATTCTTTGAAGAAAATTATCACTCGCGGGGGTGTCAGGTTAAGGGTGGCTTCCGCAACCTCGATCAATATGGATTTTTTTTTTTATACATTCTGATTATCAGAGTAACACGTATGTCGATTTGCAACGCCGAAAGATTTCTAGTTTGGGACTTGTTATTTTTCAAAGAAAGTTAATAATCGCGGGGGTGTCAGGTTAAGGGTGGCTTCTGCAACCTCGACCGGGATGCAAAAGTTTTTCGATAAATTCTGATCATCAGAGTAACACGTACGTCGAGTTGCAACGCCGAGAGATTTCTAGTTTGGGACTTGTTATTTTTCAAAGAAAATTATCACTTGCGGGGGTGTCAGGTTAAGGTGGGCTTCCGCAACCTCGATCGATATGAAATATTTATTTCATACATTCTGATCATCAGAGTAACAAGTACGTCGAGTTGCAACGCCGAAAGATTTTTAGTTTGGGACTTGTTATTTTTCAAAGAAAATTATCACTCGCGGTGGTGTCAGGTGAAGGGTGGCTTCCGCAACCTCGATCGGGATGCAATATCCTTTTTATACATTCTGATCATCAGAGAAACACGTATGTCGATTTGCAACGCCAAAAGATCCCTAGTTTGGGACTTGTAATTTTTCAAAGGAAATTATAACTCGCGGTGGTGTCAGGTGAAGGGTGGCTTCCGCAACCTCGATCAATATGGATTCTTCTTTTCATAAATTCTGATCATCAGAGTGACACGTATGTTGATTTGCAACGCCGAAAGATTCTCAGTTTGGGACTTGTGATTTTTCAAAGAAAATTAATAATCGCAGGGGTGTCAGGTTAAGGGTGGCTTCCGCAACATCGATCGATATGAAATATTTTTTGCATATATTCTGATCATCAGAGTAACACGTACGTCGAGTTGCAACGCCGAGAGATTCTTAGTTTGGGACTTGAAATTTTTCAAAGAAAAGTATCACTCGCGGAGGTGTTAGGTTGAAGGTGGCTTCCGCAACCTCGATCGAGATGCAATTCTCTTTTCATACATTCTGATAATCGGAATAACACGTTTTTTGATTTGCAACGCCGAGAGATTTCTAGTTTGGGACTTGTAATTTTCTAAAGTAAGTTAATAATCGCGAGGGTGTCAGGTTAAGGGTGGCTTCCACAACCTCAACTGAGATGCATTTTTTTTTTTTTTCATGAATTCTCATTCTTAGAGTAACACGTATGTCGATTTGCAACGCCAAAAGATCCCTAGTTTGGGACTTGTAATTTTTCAAAAAAAATTATCACTTGCGGGGGTGTCAGGTTAAGGTGGGCTTCCGCAACCTCGATCGATATGAAATATTTATTTCATACATTCTGATCATCAGAGTAACAAGTACGTCGAGTTGCAACGCCGAAAGATTCTTAGTTTGGGACTTGGTATTTTTCAAAGAAAATTATCACTCGCGGTGGTGTCAGGTGAAGGGTGGCTTTCGCAACCTCGATCGGGATGCAATATTTTTTCCATACATTCTGATCATCAGAAAAACACGTATGTCGATTTGCAACGCCAAAAGATCCTTAGTTTGGGACTTGTAATTTTTCAAAGAAAATTATAACTCGCGGTGGTGTCAGGTGAAGGGTGGCTTCCGCAACCTCGATCAATATGATTTCTTCTTTTCATACATTCTGATCATCAGAGTGACACGTATGTTGATTTGCAACGCCGAAAGATTCTTAGTTTGGGACTTGTGATTTTTCAAAGAAAATTAATAATCGCAGGGGTGTCAGGTTAAGGGTGGCTTCCGCAACATCGATCGATATGAAATATTTTTTGCATACATTCTGATCATCAGAGTAACACGTACGTCAAGTTGCAACGCCGAGGGATTCTTAGTTTGGGACTTGAAATTTTTCAAAGAAAATTAATAATCGCAGGGGTGTCAGGTTAAGGGTGGCTTCCGCAACATCGATCGATATGAAATAATCTTTGCATACATTCTGATCATCGGAGTAACACGTACGTCGAGTTGCAACGCCGAAAGATTTTTAGTTTGGAACTTGTAATTTTTCAAAGAAAATTATCACTAGCGGG
Source organism: Athalia rosae (assembly GCF_917208135.1). NCBI lineage: Eukaryota > Metazoa > Arthropoda > Insecta > Hymenoptera > Athaliidae > Athalia > Athalia rosae. Next base: position 13,129,522 of record NC_064028.1, read on the forward strand.
GGTGTTAGGTTGAAGGTGGCTTCCGCAACCTCGATCGATATGAAATATTTTTTTCATACATTTTGATCATTAGAGTAACACGTATTTCGATTTGCAACGCCGAGAGATTTCTAGTTTGGGACTTGTAATTTTTTGAAGAAAGTTAATAATCGCGGGGTGTCAGGTTGAGGGTGGCTTCTGCAACCTCGACCGGGATGCAAAGATTTTTTGAGAAATTCTGATCATCAGAGTCACACGTACGTCGAGTTGCAACGCCGAGAGATTTCTAGTTTGGGACTTGTAATTTTTCAAAGAAAATTATCACTAGCGGGAGTGTTAGGTTGAAGGTGGCTTCCGCAACCTCGATCGATATGGAAGATTCTTTCCATACATTCTGGATATTGGAGTAACACGTATGTCATTTTGCAACGCCAAAAGATTCTTAGTTTGGGACTTGTAATTTTTCGAAGAAAATTATCACTACCGGGGGTGTCAGGTTGAGGGTGGCTTCTGCAACCTCGATGAATATGAAATATTTCTTTTATACCTTCTGATTATCAGAGTAACACGTACGTCGAGTTGGAACGCCGAGAGATTTTTAGTTTGGGACTTGTTATTTTTCAAAGAAAATTATCACTCGCGGTGGTGTCAGGTGAAGGGTGGCTTCCGCAACCTCGATCGGGATGCAATATCCTTTTTATACATTCTGATCATCAGAGAAACACGTATGTCGATTTGCAACGCCAAAAGATCCCTAGTTTGGGACTTGTAATTTTTCAAAGGAAATTATAACTCGCGGTGGTGTCAGGTGAAGGGTGGCTTCCGCAACCTCGATCAATATGGATTCTTCTTTTCATAAATTCTGATCATCAGAGTGACACGTATGTTGATTTGCAACGCCGAAAGATTCTCAGTTTGGGACTTGTGATTTTTCAAAGAAAATTAATAATCGCAGGGGTGTCAGGTTAAGGGTGGCTTCCGCAACATCGATCGATATGAAATATTTTTTGCATATATTCTGATCATCAGAGTAACACGTACGTCGAGTTGCAACGCCGAGAGATTCTTAGTTTGGGACTTGAAATTTTTCAAAGAAAAGTATCACTCGCGGAGGTGTTAGGTTGAAGGTGGCTTCCGCAACCTCGATCGAGATGCAATTCTCTTTTCATACATTCTGATAATCGGAATAACACGTTTTTTGATTTGCAACGCCGAGAGATTTCTAGTTTGGGACTTGTAATTTTCTAAAGTAAGTTAATAATCGCGAGGGTGTCAGGTTAAGGGTGGCTTCCACAACCTCAACTGAGATGCATTTTTTTTTTTTTTCATGAATTCTCATTCTTAGAGTAACACGTATGTCGATTTGCAACGCCAAAAGATCCCTAGTTTGGGACTTGTAATTTTTCAAAAAAAATTATCACTTGCGGGGGTGTCAGGTTAAGGTGGGCTTCCGCAACCTCGATCGATATGAAATATTTATTTCATACATTCTGATCATCAGAGTAACAAGTACGTCGAGTTGCAACGCCGAAAGATTCTTAGTTTGGGACTTGGTATTTTTCAAAGAAAATTATCACTCGCGGTGGTGTCAGGTGAAGGGTGGCTTTCGCAACCTCGATCGGGATGCAATATTTTTTCCATACATTCTGATCATCAGAAAAACACGTATGTCGATTTGCAACGCCAAAAGATCCTTAGTTTGGGACTTGTAATTTTTCAAAGAAAATTATAACTCGCGGTGGTGTCAGGTGAAGGGTGGCTTCCGCAACCTCGATCAATATGATTTCTTCTTTTCATACATTCTGATCATCAGAGTGACACGTATGTTGATTTGCAACGCCGAAAGATTCTTAGTTTGGGACTTGTGATTTTTCAAAGAAAATTAATAATCGCAGGGGTGTCAGGTTAAGGGTGGCTTCCGCAACATCGATCGATATGAAATATTTTTTGCATACATTCTGATCATCAGAGTAACACGTACGTCAAGTTGCAACGCCGAGGGATTCTTAGTTTGGGACTTGAAATTTTTCAAAGAAAATTAATAATCGCAGGGGTGTCAGGTTAAGGGTGGCTTCCGCAACATCGATCGATATGAAATAATCTTTGCATACATTCTGATCATCGGAGTAACACGTACGTCGAGTTGCAACGCCGAAAGATTTTTAGTTTGGAACTTGTAATTTTTCAAAGAAAATTATCACTAGCGGGGGTGTTAGGTTGAAGGTGGCTTCCGCAACCTCGATCGATATGAAATATTTTTTTCATACATTTTGATCATTAGAGTAACACGTATTTCGATTTGCAACGCCGAGAGATTTCTAGTTTGGGACTTGTAATTTTTTGAAGAAAGTTAATAATCGCGGGGTGTCAGGTTGAGGGTGGCTTCTGCAACCTCGACCGGGATGCAAAGATTTTTTGAGAAATTCTGATCATCAGAGTCACACGTACGTCGAGTTGCAACGCCGAGAGATTTCTAGTTTGGGACTTGTAATTTTTCAAAGAAAATTATCACTAGCGGGAGTGTTAGGTTGAAGGTGGCTTCCGCAACCTCGATCGATATGGAAGATTCTTTCCATACATTCTGGATATTGGAGTAACACGTATGTCATTTTGCAACGCCAAAAGATTCTTAGTTTGGGACTTGTAATTTTTCGAAGAAAATTATCACTACCGGGGGTGTCAGGTTGAGGGTGGCTTCTGCAACCTCGATGAATATGAAATATTTCTTTTATACCTTCTGATTATCAGAGTAACACGTACGTCGAGTTGGAACGCCGAGAGATTCTTAGTTTGGGACTTGTAATTTTTCAAAGAAAATTATCACTCGCGGGGGTGTTAGGTTGAGGGTGGCTTCCCTAACCTCGATCAAGATGCGATTCTCTTTTCATACATTCTGATAATCGGAATAAAACGTTTTTTGATTTGCAACGCCGAGAGATTTCTAGTTTGAGACTTGTAATTTTCTAAAGTAAGTTAATAATCGCGAGGGTGTCAGGTTAAGGGTGGCTTCCACAACCTCGACTGAGATGCATTTTTTTTTTTTTCATGAATTCTAATTCTTAGAGTAACACGTATGTCGATTTGCAACGCCAAAAGATTCCTAGTTTGGGACTTGTATTTTTTCAAAGGAAATTATCACTTGCGGGGGTGTCAGGTTAAGGTGGGCTTCCGAAACCTTGATCGATATGAGATATTTGATTCATACATTCTGGTCATCAGAGTAACACGTACGTCGAGTTGCAACGCCGAGAGATTCTTAGTTTGGGACTTGAAATTTTTCAAAGAAAAGTATCACTCGCGGGGGTGTTAGGTTGAGGGTGGCTTCCGCAACCTCGATCGAGATGCAATTCCCTTTCATACATTCTGATAATCGGAATAACACGTTTTTTGATTTGCAACGCCGAGAGATTTCTAGTTTGGGACTTGTAATTTTTCAAAGAAAATTATAACTCGCGGTGGTGTCAGGTTAAGGTGAGCTTTCGCAACCTCGATCGATATGAAATATTAATTTCATACATTCTGATCATCAGAGTAACAAGTACGTCGAGTTGCAACGCCGAAAGATTCTTAGTTTGGGACTTGTTATTTTTCAAAGAAAATTATAACTCGCGGTGGTGTCAGGTGAAGGGTGGCTTCCGCAACCTCGATCGATATGGATTTTTTTTTCCATACATTCTGATCATCAGAGTGACACGTATGTTGATTTGCAACGCCGAGAGATTCCTAGTTTGGGACTTGTAATTTTTCAAAGAAAGTTAATAATCGCGGGGTGTCAGGTTGAGGGTGGCTTCTGCAACCTCGACCGGGATGCAAAGATTTTTTGAGAAATTCTGATCATCAGAGTAACACGTACGTTGAGTTGCAACGCCGAGAGATTTCTAGTTTGGGACTTGTAATTTTTCAAAGAAAATTATCACTAGCGGGAGTGTTAGGTTGAAGGTGGCTTCCGCAACCTCGATCGATATGGAAGATTCTTTTCATACATTCTGGATATCGGAGTAACACGTATGTCATTTTGCAACGCCAAAAGATTATTAGTTTGGGACTTGTAATTTTTCAAAGAAAATTATAACTCGCGGTGGTGTCAGGTGAAGGGTGGCTTCCGCAACCTCGATCAATATGATTCCTTCTTTTCATACATTCTGTTCATCAGAGTGACACGTATGTTGATTTGCAACGCCGAAAGATTCTTAGTTTGGGACTTGTGATTTTTCAAAGAAAATTAATAATCGCAGGGGTGTCAGGTTAAGGGTGGCTTCCGCAACATCGATCGATATGGAATATTTTTTGCATACATTCTGATCATCAGAGTAACACGTACGTCGAGTTGCAACGCCGAGAGATTCTTAGTTTGGGACTTGAAATTTTTCAAAGAAAATTAATAATCGCAGGGGTGTCAGGTTAAGGGTGGCTTCCGCAACATCGATCGATATGAAATAATCTTTGCATACATTCTGATCATCGGAGTAACACGTACGTCGAGTTGCAACGCCGAAAGATTTTTAGTTTGGGACTTGTAATTTTTCAAAGAAAATTATCACTAGCGGGGGTGTTAGGTTGAAGGTGGCTTCCGCAACCTCGATCGATATGAAATATTTTTTTCATACATTTTGATTATCAAAGTAACACGTTAGTCGATTTGCAATGCCGAGAGATTTTTAGTTTGGGACTTGAACTTTTTCAAAGAAAATTATTACTCGCGGGGGTGTTAGGTTGAGGGTGGCTTCCGAAACCTCGATCGAGATGCAATTCTCTTTTCATACATTCTGATAATCAGAATAACACGTTTTTTGATTTGCAACGCCGAGAGATTTCTAGTTTGAGACTTGTAATTTTCTAAAGTAAGTTAATAATCGCGAGGGTGTCAGGTTAAGGGTGGCTTCCACAACCTCAACTGAGATGCATTTTTTTTTCTTTTCATGAATTCTCATTCTTAGAGTAACACGTATGTCGATTTGCAACGCCAAAAGATCCCTAGTTTGGGACTTGTGATTTTTCAAAAAAAATTATCACTTGCGGGGGTGTCAGGTTAAGGTGGGCTTCCGCAACCTCGATCGATATGAAATATTTATTTCATACATCCTGATCATCAGAGTAACAAGTACGTCGAGTTGCAACGCCGAAAGATTCTTAGTTTGGGACTTGTTATTTTTCAAAGAAAATTATCACTCGCGGTGGTGTCAGGTTAAGGTGAGCTTTCGCAACCTCGATCGATATGAAATATTCATTTCATACATTCTGATCATCAGAGTAACAAGTACGTCGAGTTGCAACGCCGAAAGATTCTTAGTTTGAAACTTGTTATTTTTCAAAGAAAATTATAACTCGCGGTGGTGTCAGGTGAAGGGTGGCTTCCGCAACCTCGATCGATGTGGATTTTTCTTTCCATACATTCTGATCATCAGAGTGACACGTACGTCGAGTTGGAACGCCGAGAGATTCTTAGTTTGGGACTTGTAATTTTTCAAAGAAAATTATCACTCGCGGGGGTGTCAGGTTGAGGGTGGCTTCCGCAACCTCGATAAATATGGAATATTCTTTCCATACATTCCGATCATCAGAGTAACACGTACGTTGATTTGCAACGCCGAGAGATTTTTAGTTTGGGACTTGTCATTTTCCAAAGAAAGTTAATAATCGCGAGGGTGTCAGGTTAAGGGTGGCTTTTGCAACCTCAACTGAGATGCAATATTTTTTTCATGAATTCTCATTTTTAGAGTAACACGTATTTTGATTTGCAACGCCAAAAGATTTCTAGTTTGGGACTTGTATTTTTTCAAAGGAAATTATCACTTGCGGGGGTGTCAGGTTAAGGTGGGCTTCCGCAACCTCGATCGATATGAAATATTTGATTCATACATTCTGGTCATCAGAGTAACAAGTACGTCGAGTTGCAACGCCGAAAGATTCTTAGTTTGGGACTTGTAATTTTTCGAAGAAAATTATCACTCGCGGTGGTGTCAGGTTGAGGGTGGCTTCCGCAACCTCGATAAATATGGAATATTCTTCCCATACATTCCGATCATCAGAGTAACACGTACGTTGATTTGCAACGCCGAGAGATTTTTAGTTTGAGACTTGTAATTTTTCGAAGAAAATTATCACTAGCGGGGGTGTCAGGTTGAGAGTGGCTTCCGCAACCTCGATCGATATGGAATATTTCTTCCATACATTCTGATCATCAGAGTAACACGTACGTTGATTTGCAATGCCGAGAGATTTTTAGTTTGGGACTTGTTATTTTTCAAAGAAAATTATCACTCGCGGGGGTGTCAGGTGAAGGGTGGCTTCCGCAACCTCGATCGGGATGCAATATTCTTTCCATACATTCTGATCATCAGAGAAGCACGTATGTCGATTTGCAACGCCAAAAGATCCCTAGTTTGGGACTTGTAATTTTTCAAAGAAAATTATAACTCGCGGTGGTGTCAGGTTAAGGTGAGCTTTCGCAACCTCGATCGATATGAAATATTTATTTCATACATTCTGATCATCAGAGTGACACGTATGTTGATTTGCGACGCCGAAAGATTCTTAGTTTGGGACTTGTGATTTTTCAAAGAAAATTAATAATCGCAGGGGTGTCAGGTTAAGGGTGGCTTCCGCAACTTCGATCGATATGAAATATTTTTTGCATACATTCTGATCATCAGAGTAACACGTACGTCGAGTCGCAACGCCGAGAGATTCTTAGTTTGGGACTTGAAATTTTTCAAAGAAAATTAATAATCGCAGGGGTGTCAGGTTAAGGGTGGCTTCCGCAACATCGATCGATATGAAATGAGCTTTGCATACATTCTGATCATCGGAGTGACACGTACGTCGAGTTGCAACGCCAAAAGATTTTTAGTTTGGAACTTGTAATTTTTCAAAGAAAATTATCACTAGCGGGGGTGTTAGGTTGAAGGTGGCTTCCGCAACCTCGATCGATATAAAATATTTTTTTCATACATTTTGATTATCAAAGTAACACGTTAGTCGAATTGCAACGCCGAAAGATTTCTAGTTTGGGACTTGTGATTCTTTGAAGAAAATTATCACTCGCGGGGGTGTCAGGTTAAGGGTGGCTTCCGCAACCTCGATCAATATGGATTTTTTTTTTTATACATTCTGATTATCAGAGTAACACGTATGTCGATTTGCAACGCCGAGAGATTTCTAGTTTGGGACTTGTTATTTTTCAAAGAAAGTTAATAATCGCGGGGGTGTCAGGTTAAGGGTGGCTTCTGCAACCTCGACCGGGATGCAAAAGTTTTTTGATGAATTCTGATCATCAGAGTAACACGTACGTCGAGTTGCAACGCCGAGAGATTTCTAGTTTGGGGCTTGTAATTTTTCAAAAAAAATTATCACTCGCGGGGGTGTCAGGTTGAGGGTGGCTTCCGCAACCTTAATAAATATGGAATATTTTTCCCATACATTCTGATCATCAGAGTAACACGTACGTTGATTTGCAACGCCGAGAGATTTTTAGTTTGAGACTTGTAATTTTTCGAAGAAAATTATCACTCGCGGGGGTGTCAGGTTAAGGGTGGCTTCCGCAACCTCGATCAATATGGATTTTTTTTTTTATACATTCTGATTATCAGAGTAACACGTATGTCGATTTGCAACGCCGAGAGATTTCTAGTTTGGGACTTGTTATTTTTCAAAGAAAGTTAATAATCGCGGGGGTGTCAGGTTAAGGGTGGCTTCTGCAACCTCGACCGGGATGCAAAAGTTTTTTGATAAATTCTGATCATCAGAGTAACACGTACGTCGAGTTGCAACGCCGAGAGATTTCTAGTTTGGGGCTTGTAATTTTTCAAAAAAAATTATCACTCGCGGGGGTGTCAGGTTGAGGGTGGCTTCCGCAACCTCGATAAATATGGAATATTCTTCTCATACATTCTGATCATTCAAGTATCACGTACGTTGATTGCAACGCCGATAGATTCTTAGTTTGGGACTTGTAATTTTTCAAAGAAAATTATCACTACCGGGGGTGTCAGGTTGAGGGTGGCTTCCGCAACCTCGATAAATATGGAATATTTCTTTCATACCTTCTGATTATCAGAGTAACACGTACGTCGAGTTGGAACGCCGAGAGATTCTTAGTTTGGGACTTGTAATTTTTCAAAGAAAATTATCACTCGCGGGGGTGTCAGGTTGAGAGTGGCTTCCGCAACCTTGATAAATATGGAATATTCTTTTCATACATTCCGATCATCAGAGTAACACGTACGTTGATTTGCAACGCCGAGAGATTTTCAGTTTGGGACTTGTCATTTTCCAAAGAAAGTTAATAATCGCGAGGGTGTCAGGTTAAGGGTGGCTTCCGCAACCTCAACTGAGATGCAATATTTTTTTCATGAATTCTCATTCTTAGAGTAACACGTATTTTGATTTGCAACGCCAAAAGATTTTTAGTTTGGGACTTGTATTTTTTCAAAGGAAATTATCACTTGCGGGGGTGTCAGGTTAAAGTGGGCTTCCGCAACCTCGATCGATATGAAATATTTGATTCATACATTCTGGTCATCAGAGTAACAAGTACGTCGAGTTGCAACGCCGAAAGATTCTTAGTTTGGGACTTGTAATTTTTCGAAGAAAATTATCACTCGCGGTGGTGTCAGGTTGAGGGTGGCTTCCGCAACCTTAATAAATATGGAATATTCTTCCCATACATTCTGATCATCAGAGTAACACGTACGTTGATTTGCAACGCCGAGAGATTTTTAGTTTGAGACTTGTAATTTTTCGAAGAAAATTATCACTAGCGGGGGTGTCAGGTTGAGGGTGGCTTCCGCAACCTCGATCGATATGAAATATTTCTTCCATACATTCTGATCATCAGAGTAACACGTACGTTGATTTGCAATGCCGAGAGATTTTTAGTTTGGGACTTGTTATTTTTCAAAGAAAATTATCACTCGCGGGGGTGTCAGGTGAAGGGTGGCTTCCGCAACCTTGATCGGGATGCAATATTCTTTCCATACATTCTGATCATCAGAGAAACACGTATGTCGATTTGCAACGCCAAAAGATCCCTAGTTTGGGACTTGTAATTTTTCGAAGAAAATTATAACTCGCGGTGGTGTCAGGTTAAGGTGAGCTTTCGCAACCTCGATCGATATGAAATATTTATTTCATACATTCTGATCATCAGAGTGACACGTATGTTGATTTGCAACGCCGAAAGATTCTTAGTTTGGGACTTGTGATTTTTCAAAGAAAATTAATAATCTCAGGGGTGTCAGGTTAAGGGTGGCTTCCGCAACATCGATCGATATGAAATATTCTTTGCATACATTCTGATCATCAGAGTAACACGTACGTCGAGTCGCAACGCCGAGAGATTCTTAGTTTGGGACTCGAAATTTTTCAAAGAAAATTAATAATCGCAGGGGTGTCAGGTTAAGGGTGGCTTCCGCGACATCGATCGATATGAAATAAGCTTTGCATACATGCTGATCATCGGAGTAACACGTACGTCGAGTTGCAAAGCCAAAAGATTTTTAGTTTGGAACTTGTAATTTTTCAAAGAAAATTATCACTAGCGGGGGTGTTAGGTTGAAGGTGGCTTCCGCGACATCGATCGATATGAAATAAGCTTTGCATACATGCTGATCATCGGAGTAACACGTACGTCGAGTTGCAAAGCCGAAAGATTTTTAGTTTGGAACTTGTAATTTTTCAAAGAAAATTATCACTAGCGGGAGTGTTAGGTTGAAGGTGGCTTCCGCAACCTCGATCGATATGGAAGATTCTTTTCATACTTTCTGGATATCGGAGTAACACGTATGTCATTTTGCAACGCCAAAAGATCCTTAGTTTGGGACTTGTAATTTTTCGAAGAAAATTATCACTACCGGGGGTGTCAGGTTGAGGGTGGCTTCTGCAACCTCGATGAATATGAAATATTTCTTTTATACCTTCTGATTATCAGAGTAACACGTACGTCGAGTTGGAACGCCGAGAGATTCTTAGTTTGGGACTTGTAATTTTTCAAAGAAAATTATCACTCGCGAGGGTGTCAGGTTGAGGGTGGCTTCCGCAACCTCGATAAATATGGAATATTCTTTTCACACATTCCGATCATCAGAGTAACACGTACGTTGATTTGCAACGCCGAGAGATTTTTAGTTTGGGACTTGTCATTTTCCAAAGTAAGTTGATAATCGCGAGGGTGTCAGGTTAAGGGTGGCTTCCGCAACCTCAACTGAGATGCAATATTTTTTTCATGAATTCTCATTTTTAGAGTAACACGTATTTTGATTTGCAACGCCAAAAGATTCCTAGTTTGGGACTTGTATTTTTTCAAAGGAAATTATCACTTGCGGGGGTGTCAGGTTAAGGTGGGCTTCCGAAACCTCGATCGATATGAGATATTTGATTCATACATTCTGGTCATCAGAGTAACACGTACGTCGAGTTGCAACGCCGAGAGATTCTTAGTTTGGGACTTGAAATTTTTCAAAAAAAAGTATCACTCGCGGGGGTGTTAGGTTGAGGGTGGCTTCCGCAACCTCGATCGAGATGCAATTCCCTTCCATACATTCTGATAATCGGAATAACACGTTTTTTGATTTGCAACGCCGAGAGATTTCTAGTTTGGGACTTGTAATTTTTCAAAGAAAATTATAACTCGCGGTGGTGTCAGGTTAAGGTGAGCTTTCGCAACCTCGATCGATATGAAATATTTATTTCATACATTCTGATAATCAGAGTAACAAGTACGTCGAGTTGCAACGCCGAAAGATTCTCAGTTTGGGACTTGTTATTTTTCAAAGAAAATTATAACTCGCGGTGGTGTCAGGTGAAGGGTGGCTTCCGCAACCTCGATCGATATGGATTTTTTTTTCCATACATTCTGATCATCAGAGTGACACGTACGTCGAGTTGCAACGCCGAGAGATTTCTAGTTTGGGACTTGTAATTTTTCAAAGAAAATTATCACTAGCGGGAGTGTTAGGTTGAAGGTGGCTTCCGCAACCTCGATCGATATGGAAGATTCTTTTTATACATTCTGGATATCGGAGTAACACGTATGTCATTTTGCAACGCCAAAAAATTCTTAGTTTGGGACTTGTAATTTTTCAACGAAAATTATAACTCGCGGTGGTGTCAGGTGAAGGGTGGCTTCCGCAACCTCGATCAATATGATTCCTTCTTTTCATACATTCTGATCATCAGAGTGACACGTATGTTGATTTGCAACGCCGAAAGATTCTTAGTTTGGGACTTGTGATTTTTCAAAGAAAATTAATAATCGCAGGGGTGTCAGGTTAAGGGTGGCTTCCGCAACATCGATCGATATGAAATAATCTTTGCATACATTCTGATCATCGGAGTAACACGTACGTCGAGATGCAACGCCGAAAGATTTTTAGTTTGGGACTTGTAATTTTTCAAAGAAAATTATCACTAGCGGGGGTGTTAGGTTGAAGGTGGCTTCTGCAACCTCGATCGATATGAAATATTTTTTTCATACATTTTGATTATCAAAGTAACACGTTAGTCGATTTGCAATGCCGAGAGATTTTTAGTTTGGGACTTGAACTTTTTCAAAGAAAATTATCACTCGCGGGGGTGTTAGGTTGAGGGTGGCTTCCCTAACCTCGATCAAGATGCGATTCTCTTTTCATACATTCTGATAATCGGAATAAAACGTTTTTTGATTTGCAACGCCGAGAGATTTCTAGTTTGAGACTTGTAATTTTCTAAAGTAAGTTAATAATCGCGAGGGTGTCAGGTTAAGGGTGGCTTCCACAACCTCGACTGAGATGCATTTTTTTTTTTTTCATGAATTCTAATTCTTAGAGTAACACGTATGTCGATTTGCAACGCCAAAAGATCCCTAGTTTGGGACTTGTAATTTTTCAAAGAAAATTATCACTTGCGGTGGTGTCAGGTGAAGGGTGGCTTCCGCAACCTCGATCAATATGGATTCTCCTTTTCATAAATTCTGATCATCAGAGTGACACGTATGTTGATTTGCAACGCCGAAAGATTCTTAGTTTGGGACTGTTGATTTTTCAAAGAAAATTAATAATCGCAGGGGTGTCAGGTTAAGGGTGGCTTCCGCAACATCGATCGATATGAAATATTTTTTGCATATATTCTGATCATCAGAGTAACACGTACGTCGAGTTGCAACGCCGAAAGATTCTTAGTTTGGGACTTGAAATTTTTCAAAGAAAAGTATCACTCGCGGGGGCGTTAGGTTGAGGGTGGCTTCCGCAACCTCGATCGAGATGCAATTCTCTTTCCATACATTCTGATAATCGGAATAACACGTTTTTTGATTTGCAACGCCGAGAGATTTCTAGTTTGGGACTTGTAATTTTTCAAAGAAAATTATAACTTGCGGTGGTGTCAGGTTAAGGTGAGCTTTCGCAACCTCGATCGATATGAAATATTTATTTCATACATTCTGATCATCAGAGTAACAAGTACGTCGAGTTGCAACGCCGAAAGATTCTTAGTTTGGGACTTGTTATTTTTCAAAGAAAATTATAACTCGCGGTGGTGTCAGGTGAAGGGTGGCTTCCGCAACCTCGATCAATATGGATTTTTTTTCCATATATTCTGATCATTAGAGTAACACGTATTTCGATTTGCAACGCCGAGAGATTTCTAGTTTGGGACTTGTAATTTTTTGAAGAAAGTTGATAATCGCGGGGTGTCAGGTTGAGGGTGGCTTCTGCAACCTCGACCGGGATGCAAAGATTTTTTGAGAAATTCTGATCATCAGAGTAACACGTACGTCGAGTTGCAACGCCGAGAGATTTCTAGTTTGGGACTTGTAATTTTTCAAAGAAAATTATCACTAGCGGGAGTGTTAGGTTGAAGGTGGCTTCCGCAACCTCGATCGATATGGAAGATTCTTTTTATACATTCTGGATATCGGAGTAACACGTATTTCATTTTGCAACGCCAAAAAATTCTTAGTTTGGGACTTGTAATTTTTCAAAGAAAATTATAACTCGCGGTGGTGTCAGGTGAAGGGTGGCTTCCGCAACCTCGATCAATATGATTCCTCCTTTTCATACATTCTGATCATCAGAGTGACACGTATGTTGATTTGCAACGCCGAAAGATTCTTAGTTTGGGACTTGTGATTTTTCAAAGAAAATTAATAATCACAGGGGTGTCAGGTTAAGGGTGGCTTCCGCAACATCGATCGATATGAAATACTCTTTGCATACATTCTGATCATCGGAGTAACACGTACGTCGAGTTGCAACGCCGAAAGATTTTTAGTTTGGGACTTGTAATTTTTCAAAGAAAATTATCACTAGCGGGGGTGTTAGGTTGAAGGTGGCTTCTGCAACCTCGATCGATATGAAATATTTTTTTCATACATTTTGATTATCAAAGTAACACGTTAGTCGATTTGCAATGCCGAGAGATTTTTAGTTTGGGACTTGAACTTTTTCAAAGAAAATTATCACTCGCGGGGGTGTTAGGTTGAGGGTGGCTTCCCTAACCTCGATCAAGATGCAATTCTCTTTTCATACATTCTGATAATCGGAATAAAACGTTTTTTGATTTGCAACGCCGAGAGATTTCTAGTTTGAGACTTGTAATTTTCTAAAGTAAGTTAATAATCGCGAGGGTGTCAGGTTAAGGGTGGCTTCCACAACCTCGACTGAGATGCATTTTTTTTTTTTTCATGAATTCTAATTCTTAGAGTAACACGTATGTCGATTTGCAACGCCAAAAGATCCCTAGTTTGGGACTTGTAATTTTTCAAAGAAAATTATCACTTGCGGGGGTATCAGGTTAAGGTGGGCTTCCGCAACCTCGATCGATATGAAATATTTATTTCATACATTCTGATCATCAGAGTAACAAGTACGTCGAGTTGCAACGCCGAAAGATTCTTAGTTTGGGACTTGTTATTTTTCAAAGAAAATTATCACTCGCGGTGGTGTCAGGTGAAGGGTGGCTTCCGCAACCTCGATCGGGATGCAATATTCTTTTCATACATTCTGATCATCAGAGAAACACGTATGTCGATTTGCAACGCCGAAAGATTTTTAGTTTGGGACTTGTTGTTTTTCAAAGAAAATTATAACTCGCGGTGGTGTCAGGTGAAGGGTGGCTTCCGCAACCTCGATCAATATGATTTCTTCCTTTCATACATTCTGATCATCAGAGTGACACGTTTGTTAATTTGCAACGCCGAAAGATTCTTAGTTTGGGACTTGTGATTTTTCAAAGAAAATTATTAATCGCAGGGGTGTCAGGTTAAGGGTGGCTTCCGCAACATCGATCGATATGAAATATTTTTTGCATACATTCTGATCATCAGAGTAACACGTACGTCGAGTTGCAACGCCGAGAGATTCTTGGTTTGGGACTTGAAATTTTTCAAAGAAAATTAATAATCGCAGGGGTGTCAGGTTAAGGGTGGCTTCCGCAACATCGATCGATATGAAATAATCTTTGCATACAATCTGATCATCGGAGTAACACGTACGTCGAGTTGCAACGCCGAAAGATTTTTAGTTTGGGACTTGTAATTTTTCAAAGAAAATTATCACTAGCGGGGGTGTTAGGTTGAAGGTGGCTTCCGCAACCTCGATCGATATGAAATATTTTTTTCATACATTCTGATCATCAAAGTAACACGTTAGTCGATTTGCAACGCCGAAAGATTTCTAGTTTGGGACTTGTGATTCTTTGAAGAAAATTATCACTCGCGGGGGTGTCAGGTTAAGAATGGCTTCCGCAACCTCGATCAATATGGATTTTTTTTTTTATACATTCTGATTATCAGAGTAACACGTATGTCGATTTGCAACGCCGAAAGATTTCTAGTTTGGGACTTGTTATTTTTCAAAGAAAGTTAATAATCGCGGGGGTGTCAGGTTAAGGGTGGCTTCTGCAACCTCGACCGGGATGCAAAAGTTTTTCGATAAATTCTGATCATCAGAGTAACACGTACGTCGAGTTGCAACGCCGAGAGATTTCTAGTTTGGGACTTGTTATTTTTCAAAGAAAATTATCACTCGCGGTGGTGTCAGGTGAAGGGTGGCTTCCGCAACCTCGATCGGGATGCAATATCCTTTTTATACATTCTGATCATCAGAGAAACACGTATGTCGATTTGCAACGCCAAAAGATCCCTAGTTTGGGACTTGTAATTTTTCAAAGGAAATTATAACTCGCGGTGGTGTCAGGTGAAGGGTGGCTTCCGCAACCTCGATCAATATGGATTCTTCTTTTCATAAATTCTGATCATCAGAGTGACACGTATGTTGATTTGCAACGCCGAAAGATTCTCAGTTTGGGACTTGTGATTTTTCAAAGAAAATTAATAATCGCAGGGGTGTCAGGTTAAGGGTGGCTTCCGCAACATCGATCGATATGAAATATTTTTTGCATATATTCTGATCATCAGAGTAACACGTACGTCGAGTTGCAACGCCGAGAGATTCTTAGTTTGGGACTTGAAATTTTTCAAAGAAAAGTATCACTCGCGGAGGTGTTAGGTTGAGGGTGGCTTCCGCAACCTCGATCGAGATGCAATTCTCTTTTCATACATTCTGATAATCGGAATAACACGTTTTTTGATTTGCAACGCCGAGAGATTTCTAGTTTGGGACTTGTAATTTTCTAAAGTAAGTTAATAATCGCGAGGGTGTCAGGTTAAGGGTGGCTTCCACAACCTCAACTGAGATGCATTTTTTTTTTTTTTCATGAATTCTCATTCTTAGAGTAACACGTATGTCGATTTGCAACGCCAAAAGATCCCTAGTTTGGGACTTGTAATTTTTCAAAAAAAATTATCACTTGCGGGGGTGTCAGGTTAAGGTGGGCTTCCGCAACCTCGATCGATATGAAATATTTATTTCATACATTCTGATCATCAGAGTAACAAGTACGTCGAGTTGCAACGCCGAAAGATTCTTAGTTTGGGACTTGGTATTTTTCAAAGAAAATTATCACTCGCGGTGGTGTCAGGTGAAGGGTGGCTTCCGCAACCTCGATCGGGATGCAATATTTTTTCCATACATTCTGATCATCAGAAAAACACGTATGTCGATTTGCAACGCCAAAAGATCCTTAGTTTGGGACTTGTAATTTTTCAAAGAAAATTATAACTCGCGGTGGTGTCAGGTGAAGGGTGGCTTCCGCAACCTCGATCAATATGATTTCTTCTTTTCATACATTCTGATCATCAGAGTGACACGTATGTTGATTTGCAACGCCGAAAGATTCTTAGTTTGGGACTTGTGATTTTTCAAAGAAAATTAATAATCGCAGGGGTGTCAGGTTAAGGGTGGCTTCCGCAACATCGATCGATATGAAATATTTTTTGCATACATTCTGATCATCAGAGTAACACGTACGTCAAGTTGCAACGCCGAGGGATTCTTAGTTTGGGACTTGAAATTTTTCAAAGAAAATTAATAATCGCAGGGGTGTCAGGTTAAGGGTGGCTTTCGCAACATCGATCGATATGAAATAATCTTTGCATACATTCTGATCATCGGAGTAACACGTACGTCGAGTTGCAACGCCGAAAGATTTTTAGTTTGGAACTTGTAATTTTTCAAAGAAAATTATCACTAGCGGGGGTGTTAGGTTGAAGGTGGCTTCCGCAACCTCGATCGATATGAAATATTTTTTTCATACATTTTGATTATCAAAGTAACACGTTAGTCGATTTGCAACGCCGAAAGATTCTTAGTTTGGGACTTGTTATTTTTCAAAGAAAATTATAACTCGCGGTGGTGTCAGGTGAAGGGTGGCTTCCGAAACCTCGATCGAGATGCAATTCTCTTTTCATACATTCTGATAATCAGAATAACACGTTTTTTGATTTGCAACGCCGAGAGATTTCTAGTTTGAGACTTGTAATTTTCTAAAGTAAGTTAATAATCGCGAGGGTGTCAGGTTAAGGGTGGCTTCCACAACCTCAACTGAGATGCATTTTTTTTTCTTTTCATGAATTCTCATTCTTAGAGTAACACGTATGTCGATTTGCAACGCCAAAAGATCCCTAGTTTGGGACTTGTGATTTTTCAAAAAAAATTATCACTTGCGGGGGTGTCAGGTTAAGGTGGGCTTCCGCAACCTCGATCGATATGAAATATTTATTTCATACATCCTGATCATCAGAGTAACAAGTACGTCAAGTTGCAACGCCGAAAGATTCTTAGTTTGAAACTTGTTATTTTTCAAAGAAAATTATAACTCGCGGTGGTGTCAGGTGAAGGGTGGCTTCCGCAACCTCGATCGATGTGGATTTTTCTTTCCATACATTCTGATCATCAGAGTGACACGTACGTCGAGTTGGAACGCCGAGAGATTCTTAGTTTGGGACTTGTAATTTTTCAAAGAAAATTATCACTCGCGGGGGTGTCAGGTTGAGGGTGGCTTCCGCAACCTCGATAAATATGGAATATTCTTTCCATACATTCCGATCATCAGAGTAACACGTACGTTGATTTGCAACGCCGAGAGATTTTTAGTTTGGGACTTGTCATTTTCCAAAGAAAGTTAATAATCGCGAGGGTGTCAGGTTAAGGGTGGCTTTTGCAACCTCAACTGAGATGCAATATTTTTTTCATGAATTCTCATTTTTAGAGTAACACGTATTTTGATTTGCAACGCCAAAAGATTTCTAGTTTGGGACTTGTATTTTTTCAAAGGAAATTATCACTTGCGGGGGTGTCAGGTTAAGGTGGGCTTCCGCAACCTCGATCGATATGAAATATTTGATTCATACATTTTGGTCATCAGAGTAACAAGTACGTCGAGTTGCAACGCCGAAAGATTCTTAGTTTGGGACTTGTAATTTTTCGAAGAAAATTATCACTCGCGGTGGTGTCAGGTTGAGGGTGGCTTCCGCAACCTCGATAAATATGGAATATTCTTCCCATACATTCCGATCATCAGAGTAACACGTACGTTGATTTGCAACGCCGAGAGATTTTTAGTTTGGGACTTGTTATTTTTCAAAGAAAATTATCACTCGCGGGGGTGTCAGGTGAAGGGTGGCTTCCGCAACCTCGATCGGGATGCAATATTCTTTCCATACATTCTGATCATCAGAGAAGCACGTATGTCGATTTGCAACGCCAAAAGATCCCTAGTTTGGGACTTGTAATTTTTCAAAGAAAATTATAACTCGCGGTGGTGTCAGGTTAAGGTGAGCTTTCGCAACCTCGATCGATATGAAATATTTATTTCATACATTCTGATCATCAGAGTGACACGTATGTTGATTTGCGACGCCGAAAGATTCTTAGTTTGGGACTTGTGATTTTTCAAAGAAAATTAATAATCGCAGGGGTGTCAGGTTAAGGGTGGCTTCCGCAACTTCGATCGATATGAAATATTTTTTGCATACATTCTGATCATCAGAGTAACACGTACGTCGAGTCGCAACGCCGAGAGATTCTTAGTTTGGGACTTGAAATTTTTCAAAGAAAATTAATAATCGCAGGGGTGTCAGGTTAAGGGTGGCTTCCGCAACATCGATCGATATGAAATGAGCTTTGCATACATTCTGATCATCGGAGTGACACGTACGTCGAGTTGCAACGCCGAAAGATTTTTAGTTTGGAACTTGTAATTTTTCAAAGAAAATTATCACTAGCGGGGGTGTTAGGTTGAAGGTGGCTTCCGCAACCTCGATCGATATAAAATATTTTTTTCATACATTTTGATTATCAAAGTAACACGTTAGTCGAATTGCAACGCCGAAAGATTTCTAGTTTGGGACTTGTGATTCTTTGAAGAAAATTATCACTCGCGGGGGTGTCAGGTTAAGGGTGGCTTCCGCAACCTCGATCAATATGGATTTTTTTTTTTATACATTCTGATTATCAGAGTAACACGTATGTCGATTTGCAACGCCGAGAGATTTCTAGTTTGGGACTTGTTATTTTTCAAAGAAAGTTAATAATCGCGGGGGTGTCAGGTTAAGGGTGGCTTCTGCAACCTCGACCGGGATGCAAAAGTTTTTTGATAAATTCTGATCATCAGAGTAACACGTACGTCGAGTTGCAACGCCGAGAGATTTCTAGTTTGGGGCTTGTAATTTTTCAAAAAAAATTATCACTCGCGGGGGTGTCAGGTTGAGGGTGGCTTCCGCAACCTCGATAAATATGGAATATTCTTCTCATACATTCTGATCATTCAAGTATCACGTACGTTGATTGCAACGCCGATAGATTCTTAGTTTGGGACTTGTAATTTTTCAAAGAAAATTATCACTACCGGGGGTGTCAGGTTGAGGGTGGCTTCCGCAACCTCGATAAATATGGAATATTTCTTTCATACCTTCTGATTATCAGAGTAACACGTACGTCGAGTTGGAACGCCGAGAGATTCTTAGTTTGGGACTTGTAATTTTTCAAAGAAAATTATCACTCGCGGGGGTGTCAGGTTGAGAGTGGCTTCCGCAACCTTGATAAATATGGAATATTCTTTTCATACATTCCGATCATCAGAGTAACACGTACGTTGATTTGCAACGCCGAGAGATTTTCAGTTTGGGACTTGTCATTTTCCAAAGAAAGTTAATAATCGCGAGGGTGTCAGGTTAAGGGTGGCTTCCGCAACCTCAACTGAGATGCAATATTTTTTTCATGAATTCTCATTTTTAGAGTAACACGTATTTTGATTTGCAACGCCAAAAGATTTTTAGTTTGGGACTTGTATTTTTTCAAAGGAAATTATCACTTGCGGGGGTGTCAGGTTAAAGTGGGCTTCCGCAACCTCGATCGATATGAAATATTTGATTCATACATTCTGGTCATCAGAGTAACAAGTACGTCGAGTTGCAACGCCGAAAGATTCTTAGTTTGGGACTTGTAATTTTTCGAAGAAAATTATCACTCGCGGTGGTGTCAGGTTGAGGGTGGCTTCCGCAACCTTAATAAATATGGAATATTCTTCCCATACATTCTGATCATCAGAGTAACACGTACGTTGATTTGCAACGCCGAGAGATTTTTAGTTTGAGACTTGTAATTTTTCGAAGAAAATTATCACTAGCGGGGGTGTCAGGTTGAGGGTGGCTTCCGCAACCTCGATCGATATGAAATATTTCTTCCATACATTCTGATCATCAGAGTAACACGTACGTTGATTTGCAATGCCGAGAGATTTTTAGTTTGGGACTTGTTATTTTTCAAAGAAAATTATCACTCGCGGGGGTGTCAGGTGAAGGGTGGCTTCCGCAACCTTGATCGGGATGCAATATTCTTTCCATACATTCTGATCATCAGAGAAACACGTATGTCGATTTGCAACGCCAAAAGATCCCTAGTTTGGGACTTGTAATTTTTCAAAGAAAATTATAACTCGCGGTGGTGTCAGGTTAAGGTGAGCTTTCGCAACCTCGATCGATATGAAATATTTATTTCATACATTCTGATCATCAGAGTGACACGTATGTTGATTTGCAACGCCGAAAGATTCTTAGTTTGGGACTTGTGATTTTTCAAAGAAAATTAATAATCTCAGGGGTGTCAGGTTAAGGGTGGCTTCCGCAACATCGATCGATATGAAATATTCTTTGCATACATTCTGATCATCAGAGTAACACGTACGTCGAGTCGCAACGCCGAGAGATTCTTAGTTTGGGACTTGAAATTTTTCAAAGAAAATTAATAATCGCAGGGGTGTCAGGTTAAGGGTGGCTTCCGCGACATCGATCGATATGAAATAAGCTTTGCATACATGCTGATCATCGGAGTAACACGTACGTCGAGTTGCAAAGCCGAAAGATTTTTAGTTTGGAACTTGTAATTTTTCAAAGAAAATTATCACTAGCGGGGGTGTTAGGTTGAAGGTGGCTTCCGCAACCTCGATCGATATGAAATATTTTTTTCATACATTTTGATTATCAAAGTAACACGTTAGTCGATTTGCAACGCCGAAAGATTTCTAGTTTGGGACTTGTGATTCTTTGAAGAAAATTATCACTGGCGGGGGTGTCAGGTTAAGGGTGGCTCCCGCAACCTCGATCAATATGGATTTTTTTTTTTATACATTCTGATTATCAGAGTAACACGTATGTCGATTTGCAACGCCGAGAGATTTCTAGTTTGGGACTTGTTATTTTTCAAAGAAAGTTAATAATCGCGGGGGTGTCAGGTTAAGGGTGGCTTCTGCAACCTCGACCGGGATGCAAAAGTTCTTTGATAAATTCTGATCATCAGAGTAACACGTACGTCGAGTTGCAACGCCGAGAGATTTCTAGTTTGGGGCTTGTAATTTTTCAAAAAAAATTATCACTCGCGGGGGTGTCAGGTTGAGGGTGGCTTCCGCAACCTCGATAAATATGGAATATTCTTTTCATACATTCTGTTCATTAAAGTATCACGTACGTTGATTGCAACGCCGAGAGATTCTTAGTTTGGGACTTGTAATTTTTCAAGGAAAATTATCACCACCGGGGGTGTCAGGTTGAGGGTGGCTTTCGCAACCTCGATAAATATGGGATATTTCTTTCATACCTTCTGATTATCAGAGTAACACGTACGTCGAGTTGGAACGCCGAGAGATTCTTAGTTTGGGACTTGTAATTTTTCAAAGAAAATTATCACTCGCGGGGGTGTCAGGTTGAGGGTGGCTTCCGCAACCTCGATAAATATGGAATATTCTTTCCATACATTCCGATCATCAGAGTAACACGTACGTTGATTTGCAACGCCGAGAGATTTTTAGTTTGGGACTTGTCATTTTCCAAAGAAAGTTAATAATCTCAGGGGTGTCAGGTTAAGGGTGGCTTCCGCAACATCGATCGATATGAAATATTCTTTGCATACATTCTGATCATCAGAGTAACACGTACGTCGAGTCGCAACGCCGAGAGATTCTTAGTTTGGGACTCGAAATTTTTCAAAGAAAATTAATAATCGCAGGGGTGTCAGGTTAAGGGTGGCTTCCGCGACATCGATCGATATGAAATAAGCTTTGCATACATGCTGATCATCGGAGTAACACGTACGTCGAGTTGCAAAGCCGAAAGATTTTTAGTTTGGAACTTGTAATTTTTCAAAGAAAATTATCACTAGCGGGGGTGTTAGGTTGAAGGTGGCTTCCGCAACCTCGATCGATATGAAATATTTTTTTCATACATTTTGATTATCAAAGTAACACGTTAGTCGATTTGCAACGCCGAAAGATTTCTAGTTTGGGACTTGTGATTCTTTGAAGAAAATTATCACTCGCGGGGGTGTCAGGTTAAGGGTGGCTCCCGCAACCTCGATCAATATGGATTTTTTTTTTTATACATTCTGATTATCAGAGTAACACGTATGTCGATTTGCAACGCCGAGAGATTTCTAGTTTGGGACTTGTTATTTTTCAAAGAAAGTTAATAATCGCGGGGGTGTCAGGTTAAGGGTGGCTTCTGCAACCTCGACCGGGATGCAAAAGTTCTTTGATAAATTCTGATCATCAGAGTAACACGTACGTCGAGTTGCAACGCCGAGAGATTTCTAGTTTGGGGCTTGTAATTTTTCAAAAAAAATTATCACTCGCGGGGGTGTCAGGTTGAGGGTGGCTTCCGCAACCTCGATAAATATGGAATATTCTTTTCATACATTCTGTTCATTAAAGTATCACGTACGTTGATTGCAACGCCGAGAGATTCTTAGTTTGGGACTTGTAATTTTTCAAGGAAAATTATCACCACCGGGGGTGTCAGGTTGAGGGTGGCTTCCGCAACCTCGATAAATATGGGATATTTCTTTCATACCTTCTGATTATCAGAGTAACACGTACGTCGAGTTGGAACGCCGAGAGATTCTTAGTTTGGGACTTGTAATTTTTCAAAGAAAATTATCACTCGCGGGGGTGTCAGGTTGAGGGTGGCTTCCGCAACCTCGATAAATATGGAATATTCTTTCCATACATTCCGATCATCAGAGTAACACGTACGTTGATTTGCAACGCCGAGAGATTTTTAGTTTGGGACTTGTCATTTTCCAAAGAAAGTTAATAATCGCGAGGGTGTCAGGTTAAGGGTGGCTTCCGCAACCTCAACTGAGATGCAATATTTTTTTCATGAATTCTCATTTTTAGAGTAACACGTATTTCAATTTGCAACGCCAAAAAATTTCTAGTTTGGGACTTGTATTTTTTCAAAGGAAATTATCACTTGCGGGGGTGTCAGGTTAAGGTGGGCTTCCGCAACCTCGATCGATATGAAATATTTGATTCATACATTCTGGTCATCAGAGTAACAAGTACGTCGAGTTGCAACGCCGAAAGATTCTTAGTTTGGGACTCGTAATTTTTCGAAGAAAATTATCACTCGCGGTGGTGTCAGGTTGAGGGTGGCTTCCGCAACCTCGATAAATATGGAATATTCTTCTCATACATTCCGATCATCAGAGTAACACGTACGTTGATTTGCAACGCCGAGAGATTTTTAGTTTGAGACTTGTAATTTTTCGAAGAAAATTATCACTAGCGGGGGTGTCAGGTTGAGGGTGGCTTCCGCAACCTCGATAAATATGGAATATTCTTCCCATACATTCCGATCATCAGAGTGACACGTATTTCGATTCGCAACGCCGAGAGATTTCTAGTTTGGGACTTGTAATTTTTCGAAGAAAGTTAATAATCGCGGGGTGTCAGGTTGAGGGTGGCTTCCGCAACCTCGATCGATATGGAATATTTTTTTCATACATTCTGATCATCAGAGTAACACGTACGTTGATTTGCAATGCCGAGAGATTTTTAGTTTGGGACTTGAACTTTTTCAAAGAAAATTATCACTCGCGGGGTGTCAGGTTGAGGGTGGCTTCCGCAACCTCGATCGATATGGAATATTTTTTTCATACATTCTGATCATCAGAGTAACACGTACGTTGATTTGCAATGCCGAGAGATTTTTAGTTTGGGACTTGAACTTCTTCAAAGGAAATTATCACTCGCGAGAGTGTCAGGTTAAGGGTGGCTTCCACAACCTCAACTGAGATGCATTTTTTTTTTTTTCATGAATTCTAATTCTTAGAGTAACACGTATTTTGATTTGCAACGCCAAAAGATTTCTAGTTTGGGACTTGTATTTTTTCAAAGAAAATTATCACTTGCGGGGGTGTCAGGTTAAGGTGGGCTTCCGCAACCTCGATCGATATGAAATATTTATTTCATACATTCTGATCATCAGAGTCACAAGTACGTCGAGTTGCAACGCCGAAAGATTCTTAGTTTGGGACTTGTTATTTTTCAAAGAAAATTAATAATCGCAGGGGTGTCAGGTTAAGGGTGGCTTCCGCAACATCGATCGATATGAAATATTTTTTGCATACATTCTGATCATCAGAGTAACACGTACGTCGAGTTGCAACGCCAAGAGATTCTTAGTTTGGGACTTGAAATTTTTCAAAGAAAAGTATCACTCGCGGGGGTGTTAGGTTGAGGGTGGCTTCCGCAACCTCGATCGAGATGCAATTCCCTTCCATACATTCTGATAATCGGAATAACACGTTTTTTGATTTGCAACGCCGAAAGATTTCTAGTTTGGGACTTGTAATTTTTCAAAGAAAATTATAACTCGCGGTGGTGTCAGGTTAAGGTGAGCTTTCGCAGCCTCGATCGATATGAAATATTTATTTCATACATTCTGATCATCAGAGTAACAAGTACGTCGAGTTGCAACGCCGAAAGATTCTTAGTTTGGGACTTGTTATTTTTCAAAGAAAATTATAACTCGCGGTGGTGTCAGGTGAAGGGTGGCTTCCGCAACCTCGATCAATATGGATTTATTTTTTCATACATTCTGATCATTAGAGTAACACGTATTTCGATTTGCAACGCCGAGAGATTTCTAGTTTGGGACTTGTAATTTTTCAAAGAAAGTTAATAATCGCGGGGTGTCAGGTTGAGGGTGGCTTCTGCAACCTCGACCGGGATGCAAAGATTTTTTGAGAAATTCTGTTCATCAGAGTAACACGTACGTCGAGTTGCAACGCCGAGAGATTTCTAGTTTGGGATTTGTAATTTTTCAAAGAAAATTATCACTAGCGGGAGTGTTAGGTTGAAGGTGGCTTTCGCAACCTCGATCAAAATGGAAGATTCTTTTCATACATTCTGGATATCAGAGTAACACGTATGTCATTTTGCAACGCCAAAAGATTCTTAGTTTGGGACTTGTAATTTTTCAAAGAAAATTATAACTCGCGGTGGTGTCAGGTGAAGGGTGGCTTTCGCAACCTCGATCAATATGATTTCTTCTTTTCATACATTCTGATCATCAGAGTGACACGTATGTTGATTTGCAACGCCGAAAGATTCGTAGTTTGGGACTTGTAATTTTTCAAAGAAAATTATCACTTGCGGTGGTTTCAGGTTGAGGGTGGCTTCCGCAACCTCGATCAATATGGATTCTTCTTTTCATACATTCTGATCATCAGAGTGACACGTATGTTGATTTGCAACGCCGAAAGATTCTCAGTTTGGGACTTGTGATTTTTCAAAGGAAATTAATAATCGCAGGGGTGTCCGGTTAAGGGTGGCTTCCGCAACATCGATCGATATGAAATATTTTTTGCATACATTCTGATCATCAGAGTAACACGTACGTCGAGTTGCAACGCCAAGAGATTCTTAGTTTGGGACTTGAAATTTTTCAAAGAAAAGTATCACCCGCGGGGGTGTTAGGTTGAGGGTGGCTTCCGCAACCTCGATCGAGATGCAATTCCCTTCCATACATTCTGATAATCGGAATAACACGTTTTTTGATTTGCAACGCCGAGAGATTTCTAGTTTGGGACTTGTAATTTTTCAAAGAAAATTATAACTCGCGGTGGTGTCAGGTTAAGGTGAGCTTTCGCAACCTCGATCGATATGAAATATTTATTTCATACATCCTGATCATCAGAGTAACAAGTACGTCGAGTTGCAACGCCGAAAGATTCTTAGTTTGGGACTTGTTATTTTTCAAAGAAAATTATAACTCGCGGTGGTGTCAGGTGAAGGGTGGCTTCCGCAACCTCGATCAATATGGATTTTTTTTTTCATACATTCTGATCATTAGAGTAACACGTATTTCGATTTTCAACGCCGAGAGATTTCTAGTTTGGGACTTGTAATTTTTCAAAGAAAGTTAATAATCGCGGGGTGTCAGGTTGAGGGTGGCTTCTGCAACCTCGACCGGGATGCCAAGATTTTTTGAGAAATTCTGATCATCAGAGTAACACGTACGTCGAGTTGCAACGCCGAGAGATTTCTAGTTTGGGACTTGTAATTTTTCAAAGAAAATTATCACTAGCGGGAGTGTTCGGTTGAAGGTGGCTTCCGCAACCTCGATCGATATGGAAGATTCTTTTCATACATTCTGGATATCGGAGTAACACGTATGTCATTTTGCAACGCCAGAAGATTCTTAGTTTGGAACTTGTAATTTTTCAAAGAAAATTATAACTCGCGGTGGTGTCAGGTGAAGGGTGGCTTCCGCAACCTCGATCAATATGATTTCTTCTTTTCATACATTCTGATCATCAGAGTGACACATATGTTGATTTGCAACGCCGAAAGATTCTTAGTTTGGGACTTGTGATTTTTCAAAGAAAATTAATAATCGCAGGGGTGTCAGGTTAAGGGTGGCTTACGCAACATCGATCGATATAAAATATTTTTTGCATACATTCTGATAATCGGAATAACACGTTTTCTGATTTGCAACGCCGAGAGATTTCTAGTTTGGGACTTGTAATTTTTCAAAGAAAATTATAACTCGCGGTGGTGTCAGGTTAAGGTGAGCTTTCGCAACCTCGATCGATATGAAATATTTATTTTATACATTCTGATCATCAGAGTAACAAGTACGTCGAGTTGCAACGCCGAAAGATTCTTAGTTTGGGACTTGTTATTTTTCAAAGAAAATTATAACTCGCGGTGGTGTCAGGTGAAGGGTGGCTTCCGCAACCTCGATCAATATGGATTTTTTTTTCATACATTCTGATCATTAGAGTAACACGTATTTCGATTTGCAAAGCCGAGAGATTTCTACCTTGGGACTTGTAATTTTTCGAAGAAAGTTATTAATCGCGGGGTGTCAGGTTGAGGGTGGCTTCTGCAACCTCGACCGGGATGCAAAGATTTTTTGAGAAATTCTGATCATCAGAGTAACACGTACGTCGAGTTGCAACGCCGAGAGATTTCTAGTTTGGGACTTGTAATTTTTCAAAGAAAATTATCACTAGCGGGAGTGTTAGGTTGAAGGTGGCTTCCGCAACCTCGATCGATATGGAAGATTCTTTTCATACATTCTGGATATCGGAGTAACACGTATGTCATTTTGCAACGCCAAAAGATTCTTAGTTTGGGACTTGTAATTTTTCGAAGAAAATTATCACTACCGGGGGTGTCAGGTTGAGGGTGGCTTCTGCAACCTCGATGAATATGAAATATTTTTTTTATACCTTCTGATTATCAGAGTAACACGTACGTCGAGTTGGAACGCCGAGAGATTCTTAGTTTGGGACTTGTAATTTTTCAAAGAAAATTATCACTCGCGAGGGTGTCAGGTTGAGGGTGGCTTCCGCAACCTCGATAAATATGAAATATTCTTTTCATACATTCCGATCATCAGAGTAACACGTACGTTGATTTGCAACGCCGAGAGATTTTTAGTTTGGGACTTGTCATTTTCCAAAGTAAGTTAATAATCGCGAGGGTGTCAGGTTAAGGGTGGCTTCCGCAACCTCAACTGAGATGCAATATTTTTTTCATGAATTCTCATTCTTAGAGTAACACGTATTTCGATTTGCAACGCCAAAAGATTCCTGGT
Source organism: Athalia rosae (assembly GCF_917208135.1). Lineage (NCBI taxonomy): Eukaryota > Metazoa > Arthropoda > Insecta > Hymenoptera > Athaliidae > Athalia > Athalia rosae. Next base: position 13,157,258 of record NC_064028.1, read on the forward strand.
TTGGGACTTGTATTTTTTCAAAGGAAATTATCACTTGCGGGGGTGTCAGGTTAAGGTGGGCTTCCGAAACCTCGATCGATATGAGATATTTGATTCATACATTCTGGTCATCAGAGTGACACGTACGTCGAGTTGCAACGCCGAGAGATTCTTAGTTTGGGACTTGAAATTTTTCAAAGAAAAGTATCACTCGCGGTGGTGTCAGGTTGAGGGTGGCTTCCGCAACCTCGATAAATATGGAATATTCTTTCTATACATTCCGATCATCAGAGTAACACGTACGTTGATTTGCAACGCCGAGAGATTTTTAGTTTGAGACTTGTAATTTTTCGAAGAAAATTATCACTAGCGGGGGTGTCAGGTTGAGGGTGGCTTCCGCAACCTCGATCGATATGGAATATTTCTTTCATACATTCTGATCATCAGAGTAACACGTACGTTGATTTGCAATGCCGAGAGATTTTTAGTTTGGGACTTGAACTTTTTCAAAGAAAATTATTACTCGCGGGGGTGTTAGGTTGAGGGTGGCTTCCGCAACCTCGATCGAGATGCAATTCTCTTCTCATACATTCTGATGATCAGAATAACACGTTTTTTGATTTGCAACGCCGAGAGATTTCTAGTTTGAGACTTGTAATTTTCTAAAGTAAGTTAATAATCGCGAGGGTGTCAGGTTAAGGGTGGCTTTCACGACCTCAACTGAGATGCATTTTTTTTTTTTTCAATGAATTCTCATTCCTAGAGTAACACGTATGTCGATTTGCAACGCCAAAAGATCCCTAGTTTGGGACTTGTAATTTTTCAAAAAAAATTATCACTTGCGGGGGTGTCAGGTTAAGGTGGGCTTCCGCAACCTCGATCGATATGAAATATTTATTTCATACATTCTGATCATCAGAGTAACAAGTACGTCGAGTTGCAACGCCGAAAGATTCTTAGTTTGGGACTTGTTATTTTTCAAAGAAGATTATCACTCGCGGTGGTGTCAGGTGAAGGGTGGCTTCCACAACCTCGATCGAGATGCAATATTCTTTCCATACATTCTGATCATCAGAGAAACACGTATGTCGATTTGCAACGCCAAAAGATCCCTAGTTTGGGACTTGTAATTTTTGGAAGAAAATTATAACTCGCGGTGGTGTCAGGTGAAGGGTGGCTTCCGCAACCTCGATCAATATGATTTCTTCTTTTCATACATTCTGATCATCAGAGTGACACGTATTTTGATTTGCAACGCCGAAAGATTCTTAGTTTGGGACTTGTAATTTTTCAAAGAAAATTATCACTACCGGGGGTGTCAGGTTGAGGGTGGCTTCCGCAACCTCGATAAATATGGAATATTCTTTCCATACATTTCGATCATCAGAGTAACACGTACGTTGATTTGCAACGCCGAGAGATTTTTAGTTTGGGACTTGTCATTTTCCAAAGAAAGTTAATAATCGCGAGGGTGTCAGGTTAAGGGTGGCTTCCGCAACCTCAACTGAGATGCAATATTTTTTTCATGAATTCTCATTTTTAGAGTAACACGTATTTTAAATTGCAACGCCAAAAGATTTCTAGTTTGGGACTTGTATTTTTTCAAAGGAAATTATCACTTGCGGGGGTGTCAGGTTAAGGTGGGCTTCCGCAACCTCGATCAATATGAAATATTTGATTCATACATTCTGGTCATCAGAGTAACAAGTACGTCGAGTTGCAACGCCGAAAGATTCTTAGTTTGGGACTTGTAATTTTTCGAAGAAAATTATCACTCGCGGTGGTGTCAGGTTGAGGGTGGCTTCCGCAACCTCGATAAATATGGAATATTCTTCCCATACATTCCGATCATCAGAGTAACACATATGTTGATTTGCAACGCCGAAAGATTCTTAGTTTGGGACTTGTGATTTTTCAAAGAAAATTAATAATCGCAGGGGTGTCAGGTTAAGGGTGGCTTCCGCAACCTCGATCAATATAATTTTTTCTTTTCATACATTCTGATCATCAGAGTGACACATATGTTGATTTGCAACGCCGAAAGATTCTTAGTTTGGGACTTGTGATTTTTCAAAGAAAATTAATAATCGCAGGGGTGTCAGGTTAAGGGTGGCTTACGCAACATCGATCGATATGAAATATTTTTTGCATACATTCTGATCATCAGAGTAACACGTACGTCGAGTTGCAACGCCGAGAGATTCTTAGTTTGGGACTTGAAATTTTTCAAAGAAAATTAATAATCGCAGGGGTGTCAGGTTAAGGGTGGCTTCTGCAACATCGATCGATATGAAATAATCTTTGCATACAATCTGATCATCGGAGTAACACGTACGTCGAGTTGCAACGCCGAAAGATTTTTAGTTTGGGACTTGTAATTTTTCAAAGAAAATTATCACTAGCGGGGGTGTTAGGTTGAAGGTGGCTTCCGCAACCTCGATCGATATGAAATATTTTTTTCATACATTTTGATTATCAAAGTAACACGTTAGTCGATTTGCAACGCCGAAAGATTTCTAGTTTGGGACTTGTTATTTTTCAAAGAAAGTTAATCATCGCGGGGGTGTCAGGTTAAGGGTGGCTTACGCAACATCGATCGATATAATTTCTCCTTTTCATACATTCTGATCATCAGAGTGACACATATGTTGATTTGCAACGCCGAAAGATTCTTAGTTTGGGACTTGTGATTTTTCAAAGAAAATTAATAATCGCAGGGGTGTCAGGTTAAGGGTGGCTTACGCAACATCGATCGATATAAAATATTTTTTGCATACATTCTGATAATCGGAATAACACGTTTTCTGATTTGCAACGCCGAGAGATTTCTAGTTTGGGACTTGTAATTTTTCAAAGAAAATTATAACTCGCGGTGGTGTCAGGTTAAGGTGAGCTTTCGCAACCTCGATCGATATGAAATATTTATTTTATACATTCTGATCATCAGAGTAACAAGTACGTCGAGTTGCAACGCCGAAAGATTCTTAGTTTGGGACTTGTTATTTTTCAAAGAAAATTATAACTCGCGGTGGTGTCAGGTGAAGGGTGGCTTCCGCAACCTCGATCAATATGGATTTTTTTTTCATACATTCTGATCATTAGAGTAACACGTATTTCGATTTGCAAAGCCGAGAGATTTCTACCTTGGGACTTGTAATTTTTCGAAGAAAGTTATTAATCGCGGGGTGTCAGGTTGAGGGTGGCTTCTGCAACCTCGACCGGGATGCAAAGATTTTTTGAGAAATTCTGATCATCAGAGTAACACGTACGTCGAGTTGCAACGCCGAGAGATTTCTAGTTTGGGACTTGTAATTTTTCAAAGAAAATTATCACTAGCGGGAGTGTTAGGTTGAAGGTGGCTTCCGCAACCTCGATCGATATGGAAGATTCTTTTCATACATTCTGGATATCGGAGTAACACGTATGTCATTTTGCAACGCCAAAAGATTCTTAGTTTGGGACTTGTAATTTTTCGAAGAAAATTATCACTACCGGGGGTGTCAGGTTGAGGGTGGCTTCTGCAACCTCGATGAATATGAAATATTTTTTTTATACCTTCTGATTATCAGAGTAACACGTACGTCGAGTTGGAACGCCGAGAGATTCTTAGTTTGGGACTTGTAATTTTTCAAAGAAAATTATCACTCGCGAGGGTGTCAGGTTGAGGGTGGCTTCCGCAACCTCGATAAATATGAAATATCCTTTTCATACATTCCGATCATCAGAGTAACACGTACGTTGATTTGCAACGCCGAGAGATTTTTAGTTTGGGACTTGTCATTTTCCAAAGTAAGTTAATAATCGCGAGGGTGTCAGGTTAAGGGTGGCTTCCGCAACCTCAACTGAGATGCAATATTTTTTTCATGAATTCTCATTCTTAGAGTAACACGTATTTCGATTTGCAACGCCAAAAGATTCCTGGTTTGGGACTTGTATTTTTTCAAAGGAAATTATCACTTGCGGGGGTGTCAGGTTAAGGTGGGCTTCCGAAACCTCGATCGATATGAGATATTTGATTCATACATTCTGGTCATCAGAGTGACACGTACGTCGAGTTGCAACGCCGAGAGATTCTTAGTTTGGGACTTGAAATTTTTCAAAGAAAAGTATCACTCGCGGGGGTGTTAGGTTGAGGGTGGCTTCCGCAACCTTGATCAAGATGCAATTCCCTTTCATACATTCTGATAATCGGAATAACACGTTTTTTGATTTGCAACGCCGAGAGATTTCTAGTTTGGGACTTGTAATTTTTCAAAGAAAATTATAACTCGCGGTGGTGTCAGGTTAAGGTGAGCTTTCGCAACCTCGATCGATATGAAATATTTATTTCATACATTCTGATCATCAGAGTAACAAGTACGTCGAGTTGCAACGCCGAAAGATTCTTAGTTTGGGACTTGTTATTTTTCAAAGAAAATTATAACTCGCGGTGGTGTCGGGTGAAGGGTGGCTTCCGCAACCTCGATCGATATGGATTTTTTTTTCCATACATTCTGATCATCAGAGTGACACGTATGTTGATTTGCAACGCCGAGAGATTTCTAGTTTGGGACTTGTAATTTTTCAAAGAAAGTTAATAATCGCGGGGTGTCAGGTTGAGGGTGGCTTCTGCAACCTCGACCGGGATGCAAAGATTTTTTGAGAAATTCTGATCATCAGAGTAACACGTACGTCGAGTTGCAACGCCGAGAGATTTCTAGTTTGGGACTTGTAATTTTTCAAAGAAAATTATCACTAGCGGGAGTGTTAGGTTGAAGGTGGCTTCCGCAACCTCAATCGATATGGAAGATTTTTTTCATACATTCTGGATATCGGAGTAACACGTATGTCATTTTGCAACGCCAAAAGATTCTTAGTTTGGGACTTGTAATTTTTCAAAGAAAATTATAACTCGCGGTGGTGTCAGGTGAAGGGTGGCTTCCGCAACCTCGATCAATATGATTTCTTCTTTTCATACATTCTGATCATCAGAGTGACACGTATGTTGATTTGCAACGCCGAAAGATTCTTAGTTTGGGACTTGTGATTTTTCAAAGAAAATTAATAATCGCAGGGGTGTCAGGTTAAGGTGGGCTTCCGCAACATCGATCGATATAAAATATTTTTTGCATACATTCTGATCATCAGAGTAACACGTACGTCGAGTTGCAACGCCGAGAGATTCTTAGTTTGGGACTTGAAATTTTTCAAAGAAAATTAATAATCGCAGGGGTGTCAGGTTAAGGGTGGCTTCCGCAACATCGATCGATATGAAATAATCTTCGCATACATTCTGATCATCGGAGTAACACGTACGTCGAGTTGCAACGCCGAAAGATTTTTAGTTTGGGACTTGTAATTTTTCAAAGAAAATTATCACTAGCGGGGGTGTTAGGTTGAAGGTGGCTTCCGCAACCTCGATCGATATGAAATATTTTTTTCATACATTTTGATTATCAAAGTAACACGTTAGTCGATTTGCAACGCCGAAAGATTTCTAGTTTGGGACTTGTGATTCTTTGAAGAAAATTATCACTTGCGGGGGTGTCAGGTTAAGGGTGGCTTCCGCAACCTCGATCAATATGGATTTTTTTTTTTATACATTCTGATTATCAAAGTAACACGTATGTCGATTTGCAACGCCGAGAGATTTCTAGTTTGGGACTTGTTATTTTTCAAAGAAAGTTAATAATCGCGGGGGTGTCGGGTTAAGGGTGGCTTCTGCAACCTCGACCGGGATGCAAAAGTTTTTTGATAGATTCTGATCATCAGAGTAACACGTACGTCGAGTTGCAACGCCAAAAGATTTCTAGTTTGGGACTTGTAATTTTTCAGAAAAAAATAATCACTCGCGGGGGTGTCAGGTTGAGGGTGGCTTCCGCAACCTCGATAAATATGGAATATTCTTTTCATACATTCTGATCATTAAAGTATCACGTACGTTGATTGCAACGCCGAGAGATTCTTAGTTTGGGACTTGTAATTTTTCAAAGAAAATTATCACTACCGGGGGTGTCAGGTTGAGGGTGGCTTCCGCAACCTCGATAAATATGGAATATTTCTTTCATACATTCTGATTATCAGAGTAACACGTACGTCGAGTTGGAACGCCGAGAGATTCTTAGTTTGGGACTTGTAATTTGTCAAAGAAAATTATCACTCGCGGGGGTGTCAGGTTGAGGGTGGCTTCCGCAACCTCGATAAATATGGAATATTCTTTCCATACATTCCGATCATCAGAGTGACACGTACGTTGATTTGCAACGCCGAGAGATTTTTAGTTTGGGACTTGTCAATTTCCAAAGAAAGTTAATAATCGCGAGGGTGTCAGGTTAAGGGTGGCTTCCGGAACCTCAACTGAGATGCAATATTTTTTTCATGAATTCTCATTTTTAGAGTAACACGTATTTTGATTTGCAACGCCAAAAGATTTCTAGTTTGGGACTTGTATTTTTTCAAAGGAAATTATCACTTGCGGGGGTGTCAGGTTAAGGTGGGCTTCCGCAACCTCGATCGATATGAAATATTTGATTCATACATTCTGGTCATCAGAGTAACAAGTACGTCGAGTTGCAACGCCGAAAGATTCTTAGTTTGGGACTTGTAATTTTTCGAAGAAAATTATCACTCGCGGTGGTGTCAGGTTGAGGGTGGCCTCCGCAACCTCGATAAATATGAAATATTCTCCCCATACATTCCGATCATCAGAGTAACACGTACGTTGATTTGCAACGCCGAGAGATTTTTAGTTTGAGACTTGTAATTTTTCGAAGAAAATTATCACTAGCGGGGGTGTCAAGTTGAGGGTGGCTTCCGCAACCTCGATCGATATGGAATATTTCTTTCATACATTCTGATCATCAGAGTAACACGTACGTTGATTTGCAATGCCGAGAGATTTTTAGTTTGGGACTTGAACTTTTTCAAAGAAAATTATCACTCGCGGGGGTGTTAGGTTGAGGGTGGCTTCCCTAACCTCGATCGAGATGCAATTCTTTTTTCATACATCCTGATAATCGAAATAAAACGTTTTTTGATTTGCAATGCCGAGAGATTTCTAGTTTGGGACTTGTAATTTTTCAAAGAAAATTATAACCCGCGGTGGTGTCAGGTTAAGGTGGGCTTCCGCAACCTCGATCGATATGAAATATTTATTTCATACATTCTGATCATCAGAGTAACAAGTACGTCGAGTTGCAACGCCGAAAGATTCTTAGTTTGGGACTTGTTATTTTTCAAAGAAAATTATCACTCGCGGTGGTGTCAGGTGAAGGGTGGCTTCCGCAACCTCGATCGGGATGCAATATTCTTTTCATACATTCTGATCATCAGAGAAACACGTATGTCGATTTGCAACGCCAAAAGATCCCTAGTTTGGGACTTGTAATTTTTCAAAGAAAATTATAACTCGCGGTGGTGTCAGGTGAAGGGTGGCTTCCGCAACCTCGATCAATATGGATTCTTCTTTTCATACATTCTGATCATCAGAGTGACACGTATGTTGATTTGCAACGCCGAAAGATTCTTAGTTTGGGACTTGTGATTTTTCAAAGAAAATTAATAATCGCAGGGGTGTCAGGTTAAGGGTGGCTTCCGCAACATCGATCAATATGAAATATTTTTTGCATATATTCTGATCATCAGAGTAACACGTACGTCGAGTTGCAACGCCGAGAGATTTTTAGTTTGGGACTTGAAATTTTTCAAAGAAAAGTATCACTCGCGGGGGTGTTAGGTTGAGGGTGGCTTCCGCAACCTCGATCGAGATGCAATTCGCTTTCCATACATTCTGATAATCGGAATAACACGTTTTTTGATTTGCAACGCCGAGAGATTTCTAGTTTGGGACTTGTAATTTTTCAAAGAAAATTATAACCCGCGGTGGTGTCAGGTTAAGGTGAGCTTTCGCAACCTCGATCGATATGAAATATTTATTTCATACATTCTGATCATCAGAGTAACACGTACGTCGAGTTGCAACGCCGAAAGATTCTTAGTTTGGGACTTGTTATTTTTCAAAGAAAATTATAACTCGCGGTGGTGTCAGGTGAAGGGTGGCTTCCGCAACCTCGATCAATATGGATTTTTTTTTTCATACATTCTGATCATTAGAGTAACACGTATTTCGATTTGCAACGCCGAGAGATTTCTAGTTTGGGACTTGTAATTTCTCAAAGAAAGTTAATAATCGCGGGGTGTCAGGTTGAGGGTGGCTTCTGCAACCTCGACCGGGATGCAAAGATTCTTTGAGAAATTCTGATCATCAGAGTAACACGTACGTCGAGTTGCAACGCCGAGAGATTTCTAGTTTGGGACTTGTAATTTTTCAAAGAAAATTATCACTAGCGGGAGTGTTAGGTTGAAGGTGGCTTCCGCAACCTCGATCGATATGGAAGATTCTTTTCATACATTCTGGATATCGGAGTAACACGTATGTCATTTTGCAACGCCAAAAGATTCTTAGTTTGGGACTTGTAATTTTTCGAAGAAAATTATCACTACCGGGGGTGTCAGGTTGAGGGTGGCTTCTGCAACCTCGATGAATATGAAATCTTTCTTTTATACCTTCTCATTATCAGAGTAACACGTACGTCGAGTTGGAACGCCGAGAGATTCTTAGTTTGGGACTTGTAATTTTTCAAAGAAAATTATCACTCGCAGGGGTGTCAGGTTGAGGGTGGCTTCCGCAACCTCGATGAATATGGAATATTTTTTTCATACATTCCGATCATCAGAGTAACACGTACGTTGATTTGCAACGCCGAGAGATTTTTAGTTTGGGACTTGTCATTTTCCAAAGAAAGTTAATAATCGCGAGGGCGTCAGGTTAAGGGTGGCTTCCGCAACCTCAACTGAGATGCAATATTTTTTTCATGAATTCTCATTCTTAGAGTAACACGTATTTTGATTTGCAACGCCAAAAGATTCCTAGTTTGGGACTTGTATTTTTTCAAAGGAAATTATCACTTGCGGGGGTGTCAGGTTAAGGTGGGCTTCCGAAACCTCGATCGATATGAGATATTTGATTCATACATTCTGGTCATCAGAGTAACAAGTACGTCGAGTTGCAACGCCGAAAGATTCTTAGTTTGGGACTTGTTATTTTTCAAAGAAAATTATCACTCGCGGTGGTGTCAGGTGAAGGGTGGCTTCCGCAACCTCGATCGGGATGCAATATTCTTTTTATACATTCTGATCATCAGAGAAACACGTATGTCGATTTGCAACGCCAAAAGATCCCTAGTTTGGGACTTGTAATTTTTCAAAGAAAATTATCACTCGCGGTGGTGTCAGGTTGAGGGTGGCTTCCGCAACCTCGATAAATATGGAATATTCTTTCCATACATTCCGATCATCAGAGTAACACGTACGTTGATTTGCAACGCCGAGAGATTTTTAGTTTGAGACTTGTAATTTTTCGAAGAAAATTATCACTAGCGGGGGTGTCAGGTTGAGGGTGGCTTCCGCAACCTCGATCGATATGGAATATTTCTTTCATACATTCTGATCATCAGAGTAACACGTACGTTGATTTGCAATGCCGAGAGATTTTTAGTTTGGGACTTGAACTTTTTCAAAGAAAATTATCACTCGCGGGGGTGTTAGGTTGAGGGTGGCTTCCCTAACCTCGATCGAGATGCAATTCTATTTTCATACATTCTGATAATCGGAATAAAACGTTTTTTGATTTGCAACGCCGAGAGATTTCTAGTTTGGGACTTGTCATTTTCCAAAGTAAGTTAATAATCGCGAGGGTGTCAGGTTGAGGGTGGCTTCCGCAACCTCGATAAATATGGAATATTCTTTCCATACATTCCGATCATCAGAGTGACACGTACGTTGATTTGCAACGCCGAGAGATTTTTAGTTTGGGACTTGTCAATTTCCAAAGAAAGTTAATAATCGCGAGGGTGTCAGGTTAAGGGTGGCTTCCGCAACCTCAACTGAGATGCAATATTTTTTTCATGAATTCTCATTCTTAGAGTAACACGTATTTTGATTTGCAACGCCAAAAGATTTCTAGTTTGGGACTTGTAATTTTTCAAAGAAAATTATCACTCGCGGTGGTGTCAGGTTGAGGGTGGCTTCCGCAACCTCGATCAGGATGCAATGTTTTTTTCATACATTCTGATTATCAGAGAAACACGTATGTCGATTTGCAACGCCAAAAGATCCCTAGTTTGGGACTTGTAATTTTTCAAAGAAAATTATAACTCGCGGTGGTGTCAGGTGAAGGGTGGCTTCCGCAACCTCGATCAATATAGATTCTTCTTTCCATACATTCTGATTATCAGAGTGACACGTATGTTGATTTGCAACGCCGAAAGATTTTTAGTTTGGGACTTGTAATTTTTCAAAGAAAATTAATAATCGCAGGGGTGTCTGGTTAAGGGTGGCTTCCGCAACATCGATCGATATGGAATATTTTTTTCATACATTCCGATCATCAGAGTAACACGTACGTCGAGTTGCAACGCCGAGAGATTCTTAGTTTGGGACTTGAAATTTTTCAAAGAAAAGTATCACTCGCGGGGGTGTTAGGTTGAGGGTGGCTTCCGCAACCTCGATCGAGATGCAATTCTCTTTCCATACATTCTGATAATCGAAATAACACGTTTTTTGATTTGCAACGCCGAGATATTTCTAGTTTGGGACTTGTAATTTTTCTAAGAAAATTATAACTCGCGGTGGTGTCAGGTTAAGGTGAGCTTTCGCAACCTCGATCGATATGAAATATTCATTTCATACATTCTGATCATCAGAGTAACAAGGACGTCGAGTTGCAACGCCGAAAGATTCTTAGTTTGGGACTTGTTATTTTTCAAAGAAAATTATAACTCGCGGTGGTGTCAGGTGAAGGGTGGCTTCCGCAACCTCGATCAATATGGATTTTTTTTTTCATACATTCTGATCATTAGAGTCACACGTATTTCGATTCGCAACGCCGAGAGATTTCTAGTTTGGGACTTGTAATTTTTCAAAGAAAGTTAATAATCGCGGGGTGTCAGGTTGAGGGTGGCTTCTGCAACCTCGACCGGGATGCAAAGATTTTTTGAGAAATTCTGATCATCAGAGTAACACGTACGTCGAGTTGCAACGCCGAGAGATTTCTAGTTTGGGACTTGTAATTTTTCAAAGAAAATTATCACTAGCGGGAGTGTTAGGTTGATGGTGGCTTCCGCAACCTCGATCGATATGGAAGATTCTTTTCATACATTCTGGATATCGGAGTAACACGTATGTCATTTTGCAACGCCAAAAGATTCTTAGTTTGGGACTTGTAATTTTTCGAAGAAAATTATCACTACCGGGGGTGTCAGGTTGAGGGTGGCTTCTGCAACCTCGATGAATATGAAATATTTCTTTTATACCTTCTGATTATTAGAGTAACACGTACGTTGATTTGCAACGCCGAGAGATTTTTAGTTTGGGACTTGTCATTTTCCAAAGTAAGTTAATAATCGCGAGGGTGTCAGGTTAAGGGTGGCTTCCGCAACCTCAACTGAGATGCAATATTTTTTTCATGAATTCTCATTCTTAGAGTAACACGTATTTCGATTTGCAACGCCAAAAGATTCCTAGTTTGGGACTTGTATTTTTTCAGAGGAAATTATCACTTGCGGGGGTGTCAGGTTAAGGTGGGCTTCTGCAACCTCGATCGAAATGAAATATTCTCTTCATACATTCTGATCATCGGAGTAACACGTACGTCGAGTTGCAACGCCGAGAGATTCTTGATTTGGGACTTGTAATTTTTTAAAGAAAATTATCACTCGCGGGGGTGTCAGGTTGAGGGTGGCTTCCGCAACCTCGATCGAAATGAAATATTCTTTTCATACATTCTGATCATCAGAGTAACACGTATGTCGATTTGCAACGCCGAGAGATCTTTAGTTTGGGACTTGTGATTTTTTGAAGAAAATTATCACTCGCGAGGGTGTCAGGTTAAGGGTGGCTCCCGCGAACTCGATCGGGATGCAATATTTATTTCATACATTCTGATCATCAGAGTAACAAGTACGTCGAGTTGCAACGCCGAAAGATTCTTAGTTTGGGACTTGTTATTTTTCAAAGAAAATTATCACTCGCGGTGGTGTCAGGTAAAGGGTGGCTTCCGCAACCTCGATCAGGATGCAATGTGTTTTTCATACATTCTGATCATCAGAGAAACACGTATGTCGATTTGCAACGCCAAAGGATCCCTAGTTTGGGACTTGTAATTTTTCAAAGAAAATTATAACTCGCGGTGGTGTCAGGTGAAGGGTGGCTTCCGCAACCTCGATCAATATGGATTCTTTTTTCCATACATTCTGATTATCAGAGTGACACGTATGTTGATTTGCAACGCCGAAAGATTCTTAGTTTGGGACTTGTAATTTTTCAAAGAAAATTAATAATCGCAGGGGTGTCAGGTTAAGGGTGGCTTCCGCAACATCGATCGATATGAAATATTTTTTGCATACATTCTGATCATCAGAGTAACACGTACGTTGAGTTGCAACGCCGAGAGATTCTTAGTTTGAGACTTGAAATTTTTCAAACAAAAGTATCACTCGCGGGGGTGTTAGGTTGAGGGTGGCTTCCGCAACCTCGATCGAGATGCAATTCCCTTCCATACATTCTGATAATCGGAATAACACGTTTTTTGATTTGCAACGCCGAGAGATTTCTAGTTTGGGACTTGTAATTTTTCAAAGAAAATTATAACTCGCGGTGGTGTCAGGTTAAGGTGAGCTTTCGCAACCTCGATCGATATGAAATATTTATTTCATACATTCTGATCATCAGAGTAACAAGTACGTCGAGTTGCAACGCCGAAAGATTCTTAGTTTGGGACTTGTTATTTTTCAAAGAAAATTATAACTCGCGGTGGTGTCAGGTGGAGGGTGGCTTCCGCAACCTCGATCGATATGGATTTTTTTTTCCATACATTCTGATCATCAGAGTGACACGTATGTTGATTTGCAACGCCGAGAGATTTCTAGTTTGGGACTTGTAATTTTTCAAAGAAAGTTAATAATCGCGGGGTGTCAGGTTGAGGGTGGCTTCTGCAACCTCGACCGGGATGCAAAGATTTTTTGAGAAATTCTGATCATCAGAGTAACACGTACGTCGAGTTGCAACGCCGAGAGATTTCTAGTTTGGGACTTGTAATTTTTCAAAGAAAATTATCACAAGCGGGAGTGTTAGGTTGAAGGTGGCTTCCGCAACCTCAATCGATATGGAAGATTCTTTTCATACATTCTGGATATCGGAGTAACACGTATGTCATTTTGCAACGCCAAAAGATTCTTAGTTTGGGACTTGTAATTTTTCAAAGAAAATTATAACTCGCGGTGGTGTCAGGTGAAGGGTGGCTTCCGCAACCTCGATCAATATGATTTCTTCTTTTCATACATTTTGATCATCAGAGTGACACGTATGTTGATTTGCAACGCCGAAAGATTCTTAGTTTGGGACTTGTGATTTTTCAAAGAAAATTAATAATCGCAGGGGTGTCAGGTTAAGGGTGGCTTCCGCAACATCGATCGATATAAAATATTTTTTGCATACATTCTGATCATCAGAGTAACACGTACGTCGAGTTGCAACGCCGAGAGATTCTTAGTTTGGGACTTGAAATTTTTCAAAGAAAATTAATAATCGCAGGGGTGTCAGGTTAAGGGTGGCTTCCGCAACATCGATCGATATGAAATAATCTTCGCATACATTCTGATCATCGGAGTAACACGTACGTCGAGTTGCAACGCCGAAAGATTTTTAGTTTGGGACTTGTAATTTTTCAAAGAAAATTATCACTAGCGGGGGTGTTAGGTTGAAGGTGGCTTCCGCAACCTCGATCGATATGAAATATTTTTTTCATACATTTCGATTATCAAAGTAACACGTTAGTCGATTTGCAACGCCGAAAGATTTCTAGTTTGGGACTTGTGATTCTTTGAAGAAAATTATCACTCGCGGGGGTGTCAGGTTAAGGGTGGCTTCCGCAACCTCGATCAATATGGATTTTTTTTTTTATACATTCTGATTATCAAAGTAACACGTATGTCGATTTTACACGCCGAGAGATTTCTAGTTTGGGACTTGTTATTTTTCAAAGAAAGTTAATAATCGCGGGGGTGTCAGGTTAAGGGTGGCTTTTGCAACCTCGACCGGGATGCAAAAGTTTTTTGATAGATTCTGATCATCAGAGTAACACGTACGTCGAGTTGCAACGCCAAAAGATTTCTAGTTTGGGACTTGTAATTTTTCAAAAAAAATTATCACTCGCGGGGGTGTCAGGTTGAGGGTGGCTTCCGCAACCTCGATAAATATGGAATATTCTTTTCATACATTCTGATCATTAAAGTATCACGTACGTTGATTGCAACGCCGAGAGATTCTTAGTTTGGGACTTGTAATTTTTCAAAGAAAATTATCACTACCGGGGGTGTCAGGTTGAGGGTGGCTTCCGCAACCTCGATAAATATGGAATATTTCTTTCATACCTTCTGATTATCAGAGTAACACGTACGTCGAGTTGGAACGCCGAGAGATTTTTAGTTTGGGACTTGTAATTTGTCAAAGAAAATTATCACTCGCGGGGGTGTCAGGTTGAGGGTGGCTTCCGCAACCTCGATAAATATGGAATATTCTTTCCATACATTCCGATCATCAGAGTGACACGTACGTTGATTTGCAACGCCGAGAGATTTTTAGTTTGGGACTTGTCAATTTCCAAAGAAAGTTAATAATCGCGAGGGTGTCAGGTTAAGGGTGGCTTCCGGAACCTCAACTGAGATGCAATATTTTTTTCATGAATTCTCATTTTTAGAGTAACACGTATTTTGATTTGCAACGCCAAAAGATTTCTAGTTTGGGACTTGTATTTTTTCAAAGGAAATTATCACTTGCGGGGGTGTCAGGTTAAGGTGGGCTTCCGCAACCTCGATCGATATGAAATATTTGATTCATACATTCTGGTCATCAGAGTAACAAGTACGTCGAGTTGCAACGCCGAAAGATTCTTAGTTTGGGACTTGTAATTTTTCGAAGAAAATTATCACTCGCGGTGGTGTCAGGTTGAGGGTGGCCTCCGCAACCTCGATAAATATGAAATATTCTTCCCATACATTTCGATCATCAGAGTCACACGTACGTTGATTTGCAACGCCGAGAGATTTTTAGTTTGAGACTTGTAATTTTTCGAAGAAAATTATCACTAGCGGGGGTGTCAAGTTGAGGGTGGCTTCCGCAACCTCGATCGATATGGAATATTTCTTTCATACATTCTGATCATCAGAGTAACACGTACGTCGATTTGCAATGCCGAGAGATTTTTAGTTTGGGACTTGAACTTTTTCAAAGAAAATTATCACTCGCGGGGGTGTTAGGTTGAGGGTGGCTTCCCTAACCTCGATCGAGATGCGATTCTCTTTTCATACATCCTGATAATCGAAATAAAACGTTTTTTGATTTGCAATGCCGAGAGATTTCTAGTTTGGGACTTGTAATTTTTCAAAGAAAATTATAACCCGCGGTGGTGTCAGGTTAAGGTGGGCTTCCGCAACCTCGATCGATATGAAATATTTATTTCATACATTCTGATCATCAGAGTAACAAGTACGTCGAGTTGCAACGCCGAAAGATTCTTAGTTTGGGACTTGTTATTTTTCAAAGAAAATTATCACTCGCGGTGGTGTCAGGTGAAGGGTGGCTTCCGCAACCTCAATCGGGATGCAATATTCTTTTCATACATTCTGATCATCAGAGAAACACGTATGTCGATTTGCAACGCCAAAAGATCCCTAGTTTGGGACTTGTGATTTTTCAAAGAAAATTAATAATCGCAGGGGTGTCAGGTTAAGGGTGGCTTACGCAACATCGATCAATATGGAATATTTTTTGCATATATTCTGATCATCAGAGTAACACATACGTCGAGTTGCAACGCCGAGAGATTTTTAGTTTGGGACTTGAAATTTTTCAAAGAAAAGTATCACTCGCGGTGGTGTCAGGTGAAGGGTGGCTTCCGCAACCTCGATCAATATGGATTTTTCTTTCCATACATTCTGATTATCAGAGTGACACGTATGTTGATTTGCAACGCCGAAAGATTTTTAGTTTGGGACTTGTAATTTTTCAAAGAAAATTAATAATCGCAGGGGTGTCAGGTTAAGGGTGGCTTCCGCAACATCGATCGATATGGAATATTTTTTTCATACATTCCGATCATCAGAGTAACACGTACGTTGATTTGCAACGCCGAGAGATTTTTAGTTTGGGACTTGTCATTTTCCAAAGTAAGTTAATAATCGCGAGGGTGTCAGGTTGAGGGTGGCTTTCACAACCTCAACTGAGATGCATTTTTTTTTTTTTTTCATGAATTCTAATTCTTAGAGTTTCTTGTATGTCGATTTGCAACGCCAAAAGATCCCTAGTTTGGGACTTGTAATTTTTCAAAGAAAATTATCACTTGCGGGGGTGTCAGGTTAAGGTGGGCTTCCGCAACCTCGATCGATATGAAATATCTATTTCATACATTCTGATCATCAGAGTAACAAGTACGTCAAGTTGCAACGCCGAAAGATTTTTAGTTTGAGACTTGTTATTTTTCAAAGAAAATTATCACTCGCGGTGGTGTCAGGTGAAGGGTGGCTTCCGCAACCTCGATCGGGATGCAATATTCTTTTCATACATTCTGATCATCAGAAAAACATTTTTGTCGATTTGCAACGCCAAAAGATCCCTAGTTTAGGACTTGTAATTTTTCAAAGAAAATTATAACTCGCGGTGGTGTCAGGTGAAGGGTGGCTTCCGCAACCTTGATCAATATGGATTCTTCTTTTCATACATTCTGATCATCAGAGTGACACGTATGTTGATTTGCAACGCCGAAAGATTCTTAGTTTGGGACTTGTGATTTTTCAAAGAAAATTAATAATCGCAGGGGTGTCAGGTTAAGGGTGGCTTCCGCAACATCGATTGATATGAAATATTTTTTGCATATATTCTGATCATCAGAGTAACACGTACGTCGAGTTGCAACGCCGAGAGATTCTTAGTTTGGGACTTGAAATTTTTCAAAGAAAAGTATCACTCGCGGGGGTGTTAGGTTGAGGGTGGCTTCCGCAACCTCGATCGAGATGCAATTCTCTTTCCATACATTCTGATAATCGAAATAACACGTTTTTTGATTTGCAACGCCGAGAGATTTCTAGTTTGGGACTTGTAATTTTTCTAAGAAAATTATAACTCGCGGTGGTGTCAGGTTAAGGTGAGCTTTCGCAACCTCGATCGATATGAAATATTCATTTCATACATTCTGATCATCAGAGTAACAAGTACGTCGAGTTGCAACGCCGAAAGATTCTTAGTTTGGGACTTGTTATTTTTCAAAGAAAATTATAACTCGCGGTGGTGTCAGGTGAAGGGTGGCTTCCGCAACCTCGATCAATATAGATTTTTTTTTTCATACATTCTGATCATTAGAGTAACACGTATTTCGATTTGCAACGCCGAGAGATTTCTAGTTTGGGACTTGTAATTTTTCAAAGAAAGTTAATAATCGCGGGGTGTCAGGTTGAGGGTGGCTTCTGCAACCTCGACCGGGATGCAAAGATTTTTTGAGAAATTCTGATCATCAGAGTAACACGTACGTCGAGTTGCAACGCCGAGAGATTTCTAGTTTGGGACTTGTAATTTTTCAAAGAAAATTATCACTAGCGGGAGTGTTAGGTTGATGGTGGCTTCCGCAACCTCGATCGATATGAAAGATTCTTTTCATACATTCTGGATATCGGAGTAACACGTATGTCATTTTGCGACGCCAAAAGATTCTTAGTTTGGGACTTGTAATTTTTCGAAGAAAATTATCACTACCGGGGGTGTCAGGTTGAGGGTGGCTTCTGCAACCTCGATGAATATGAAATATTTCTTTTATACCTTCTGATTATTAGAGTAACACGTACGTTGATTTGCAACGCCGAGAGATTTTTAGTTTGGGACTTGTCATTTTCCAAAGTAAGTTAATAATCGCGAGGGTGTCAGGTTAAGGGTGGCTTCCGCAACCTCAACTGAGATGCAATATTTTTTTCATGAATTCTCATTCTTAGAGTAACACGTATTTTGATTTGCAACGCCAAAAGATTCCTAGTTTGGGACTTGTATTTTTTCAGAGGAAATTATCACTTGCGGGGGTGTCAGGTTAAGGTGGGCTTCTGCAACCTCGATCGGAATGAAATATTCTCTTCATACATTCTGATCATCAGAGTAACACGTACGTCGAGTTGCAACGCCGAGAGATTCTTAATTTGGGACTCGTAATTTTTTAAAGAAAATTATCACTCGCGGGGGTGTCAGGTTGAGGGTGGCTTTCGCAACCTCGATCGAAATGAAATATTCTTTCCATACATTCTGATCATCAGAGTAACACGTATGTCGATTTGCAACGCCGAGAGATCTTTAGTTTGGGACTTGTGATTTTTTGAAGAAAATTATCACTCGCGAGGGTGTCAGGTTAAGGGTGGCTCCCGCGAACTCGATCGGGATGCAATATTTATTTCATACATTCTGATCATCAGAGTAACAAGTACGTCGAATTGCAACGCCGAAAGATTCTTAGTTTGGGACTTGTAATTTTTCAAAGAAAATTATAACTCGCGGTGGTGTCAGGTGAAGGGTGGCTTCCGCAACCTCGATCAATATGGATTCTTCTTTCCATACATTCTGATTATCAGAGTGACACGTATGTTGATTTGCAACGCCGAAAGATTCTTAGTTTGGGACTTGTAATTTTTCAAAGAAAATTAATAATCGCAGGGGTGTCAGGTTAAGGGTGGCTTCCTCAACATCGATCGATATGAAATATTTTTTGCATACATTCTGATCATCAGAGTAACACGTACGTTGAGTTGCAACGCCGAGAGATTCTTAGTTTGGGACTTGAAATTTTTCAAACAAAAGTATCACTCGCGGGGGTGTTAGGTTGAGGGTGGCTTCCGCAACCTCGATCGAGATGCAATTCTCTTTTCATACATTCTGATAATCGGAATAACACGTGTTTTGATTTGCAACGCCGAGAGATTTCTAGTTTGAGACTTGTAATTTTCCAGAGTAAATTAATAATCGCGAGAGTGTCAGGTTAAGGTGGGCTTCCGGAACCTCGATCGATATGAGATATTTGATTCATACATTCTGGTCATCAGAGTAACAAGTACGTCGAGTTGCAACGCCGAAAGATTCTTAGTTTGGGACTTGTTATTTTTCAAAGAAGATTATCACTCGCGGTAGTGTCAGGTGAAGGGTGGCTTCCGCAACCTCGATCAGGATGCAATATTCTTTTCATACATTCTGATCATCAGAGAAACACGTATGTCGATTTGCAACGCCAAAAGATCCCTAGTTTGGGACTTGTAATTTTTCAAAGAAAATTATAACTCGCGGTGGTGTCACGTGAAGGGTGGCTTCCGCAACCTCGATCAATATGGATTCTTCTTTTCATACATTCTGATCATCAGAGTGACACGTATGTTGATTTGCAACGCCGAAAGATTCTTAGTTTGGGACTTGTGATTTTTCGAAGAAAATTAATAATCGCAGGGGTGTCAGGTTAAGGGTGGCTTTCGCAACATCGATCGATATGAAATATTTCTTGCATACATTCTGATCATCAGAGTAACACGTACGTTGAGTTGCAACGCCGAGAGATTCTTAGTTTGGGACTTGTGATTTTTCAAAGAAAATTATAACTCGCGGTGGTGTCAGGTGAAGGGTGGCTTCCGAAACCTCGATCGATATGAGATATTCGATTCATACATTCTGGTCATCAGAGTAACAAGTACGTCGAGTTGCCACGCCGAAAGATTCTTAGTTTGGGACTTGTTATTTTTCAAAGAAAATTATCACTCGCGGTGGTGTCAGGTAAAGGGTGGCTTCCGCAACCTCGATCAGGATGCAATGTTTTTTTCATACATTCTGATCATCAGAGAAACACGTGTTACGTCCGATCGGTTTAGTTTTGTTTGGGATGGATCTTACGTGAACAGGAGAGTGTGTGTGTCGATTTTTTGGGTCCAAGTGCTAGCACTTTTCACCTGGGACTCGAGACCAGTGCAAAGTTGGAAATAGCGGTGGTTAATAATAACACGGGAAATTTGAGGATGATGTTTTACTCGAAGAGGGATTTGGTTTTATATGGTTGTCTCCTCGGATCTGATTTATTGATTTGCTTATAATCGGGAAAATTAGGTTTAAACTCTACTGGTATTTTATATAAAAATCGAATTTACTCGTAAGAATCACTTGGTTCTTGAGATAACTACAGCCGGGTTAAGCGAGTTTCTCAATAGCCGCCTGATTCATAAGGAAAATCTAGAGGAAAACGAACATCAGCCGGTTAAAGCGAGTCCGTTTTGACACAGACTTTTCCTTTTGAATAAATTTGAAATTGGTAAAATTGAAGAATTAGTGATTGGAAACAAGGGTGAATTTTGAATGAATACGTGATTATATTTCCAGAATAAAATATAAAATACAAAATTTATAACATAAAAATACTAACTAACAGTTGATCAAAGGAAAAAACTCAAGTTAGAATCGGGAGTGGAATGAATTGGGGAAGTAAGAATTTTGGAAAGAGTGGAGAATGTATGAGAATAACACCTTGCTCGAATTGGTTTGGAATTGGAGAAGATGGTGCGAACTGCACTGGTGGACTTCCGATTCAACTTTTAGAAAACTGGACTGAAGTTAAGTTTTTGGTGGATGAGTTAAGTGAGTGAGTTTTTGTCTGATACTTTTTAGTCTGTGACTGCAACTGTATTACTGAGACTGGAACTGAGACTGGTACTGAGACTGGAACTGTGAACTATGAACTCTAGTGTGAACTATTCTGAGATTTTTTAGTTGAGTTCCAGTTTTTATACCAAGATTTTGAGGGCGGTGTTTTGTAAATTCCTACAATTGGTTGGAATTTTCTTTTGGGGGTTCTTCCAATCGTGTGTGTTTATCTATTTTGTTCGAAATGTGTAAAATATCCCATTGGTTGAGTTTTTCTCCCACTTGGGCCTGGTTATGCTGGGGTAGTTTTCTGGGGTACAAACACTTGAGTTTTATTACTATCCTCGGGAAATTGTTCGGTTTTTGAAAGTTTACTATTATTTAATGAACAAACTGGATTTTTACCAACTCCGGAATGGAAAATTCTTAGTAAATTTGAATCATTTATTTGTGTTTTTGAACGAACCTTCTATCATGTTTTTTACGGATTTTATATTATAAGATTGAAATTTGACTGAATTCTTTCAATTTAACAAGGGTAATGAGTGTCTGATAATGTTTTATTAACGCGGAGACGGTTTAAAATTGTTCATTAGTAAATGTTAAAAATTGGTTCTTAATAATTGAAGCAATATATGAAGCTAATGGAATATTTCGAACTCGGAGTGGTTTACAATATGAAGAAAAGGGTCTTGGCTTGAAAATGTGCGGGCGCACCAGGGATTTGTTTAGACTATTCTAGGGTTTTACGACCGACTCTCCAGATTCCACATCTGCAAGATCTCAGGTTCGAATGGTCATCTCTGGGACCTTTGTTTAGTTAAAACCTAGGGGATATTGAAAATTTTGAATTTAGGAGTCCCGTGGGACGTAACATCTCCCCCCCTGAGTTGAACGTTAGGGGTCTTAAGGATGCCTGGCGTTCATTCAGAAAGTGGAATCTGCGATATCGTATACAGGTTGAACAGAGAAATCTTACAATTAACTAAAGCGAAGTTTTAAACTAATTGTCAATAACATGTATGTAATTGAGTAAGGTTTACAAAAATATTGCGATTAAATAATTAGTAGGTATGTTTACACAAAACGTATAGGTATATGAAATACAAAAGGAACATGAAAGGTTTTATTTATTCATTTTGAAAGTGGGATTATAGTAATATATTTTGAGAAAAGAGGAAGGGAAAAAAAAAAAGAAAATAAGAAAAGCAAAAGGCAATGATCTTAAATTTTGATGTATGGAACCTGATTCTAAGTTGAATTTGGGAGTGTAGGGGTCTCGATGCAGCTTGTTTCTTCAATGGGCAACTGAGGGTATCCACTGTTTTGAGGGGCTGCGTTGGGGGTAGGGTCACATTTTCCTGTTCCCGTTGTGATGGCCGCTGACTCAGGTTCTTCGGGTGCGCTAGGGCTTCCAGGTCGTGGTTTTCCCAGATGTAAGAGCAAGTGGGTCACTGAACTCCATAAGGCTCCCAACAGGTGAACTGACCACCCATAAATGGAATGTAGGGCGTATCCGTGGATGACCGTATCGATGATCAATTTTACACAGCGGGTGGTAAAGTATAACCCAATTAGGCCTGCACTGGTTGTCCCAAAGATCATGAAACTTCCCCAAATTTTGTCCCAAGTTGACCGAACTATTTGCGATAATGTATCCTCGTCTAGTAAGTTTGAAATCGACAACCCTTGTTTGGCGGTCGGCTGTCCCATGATTCCACGAGCTATCGCGTTCAACACGGCCGGTCTTTCAGCAGGAAACATTATATGGTCTCGAAGCTTTTCTAGGTCTTCGTTTGAATAAATTCCACTAGTGGCTAAAGATGCAGGGTTAACATATTTCCAGGTAGGCTTTGTCATTGGTTTCATTATTGGTGGAGCGATAGTGTCGGATGGCGTAGGCAATATTTTGTACCATCCTTCCTCTAAGAAATACATTGGTGGAATGAATGCATTACAGGCTGTTTGTGTGCCGGTGTTAACGAGTATGTGAGTTCTGGGTGTTAGGAATTGGCTCTGGTTGCCTCTGAACACAGGTAATTGTTGATAGCACGCTTCCGTATGCCGTATTCGTACTTCAACTGGGATGCATTTGATTAGGTGGACTACTTCCCCTGCTACGGCTGCCATGTAACCTGGCCCTTTCATTAGATGGTAGGCGAATTCGTCCGGGTTCTGTGCTGCTATGCTTAAGGCGTTGCGTAGCACTTGTTGTTCCAGGTGGCATTTTTGCATCAGCACATCTCGATAGAGTTGGCTCATCTGGGTCCTCACGTGTTTCTCTACATAGACAAATTTAGAGTTGACGTAAGCAAAGATGTCTAAGTTCTCGACTGGTATGCGACGTTTAACAGCGAATGATTCTCCTTTTCTAGTTTCTAGAATGAGGAGTTTCGGGTGTTCGGTTTTGATCAAGTTGTATCCACAAAGCATTTCTTCGCCCCTTTTGGTTAATGCGAAGGTGATCTCGTTGGTTGCCAAAGAATATAGAGTCCGAGGGTAGTCCCCAAAGTCATCAGTCATCTTGGTGCCTATTCCCTCCCATAGTACATCGTAACGGCTGAAACGGCAGTGATCATGAGGTAGGGCATTCCAGTAAGTATGCCCTCCGTCGACGTCGATGCATGATCTGTCGCTATGTTGGCAGACCGTGCCGGATCGAAGATACAATTTATCGGTATCTAAATTCACTGATGCTCGGTAGGATCGTAGTGTTATTCTGATGGTTCCTTGCACAATGACGTTGTTCCAGGCTCCGTACAGATCAGAATAGTGGGCACCCTGGCATTTTCCATCAGACGTTACATCTCCAGCTAAGGTGACGCTCGCGGACATCGATTGATTTACTTTCAATCCTGCTACATGATTATTGTAACCGAAATGATACTCGCCAGTTGAGTGGACTTGTCTGCAAGTTTCGGGACTAATATCCTTCAAGTATTCTGCTACTCCGTTGTTCACTGCTGATATGTGAGAGTGCATTCCGCAGTAAACGATACTTCGGCGGATGAATATTTTACATTGGATCACCTCCGTGAAATCATACTTGGCGATTTGCAACAATTGGATATAAGTTTCTGTTACGTTAGGCTTAGTTTCGGAGATCTCGCACTCTCCGACCCCCAGTAATGATAATGTGGTGACATTCAGGTTGGTCGATCCACAATCATAACCGACTATGCCTGCCCGTACGTTCGTAATTCCCCGGAGCAGTAGTATCACGATCACTAGGGCCCCGATTCGCATCTAGAACGTTTTAGGCTTATGAATATTTCCAATTTATATGATAAAGTTGAAAGAGAATATTATAAGAGGAAGAGAGAATTAGTGAGTTTTGGAAATGGAGTCGAAAGAAAATATATTTTTTATTTTATATTTGAGTTCGTTTGTTCTGATTTTATTATTCTTCTTCTTGCATAGTTACGTGTGAGTGTTTTAATTTATTGGCATGTACAACGCGTGTTGCATTTTTGTGCGAAATTTTTATATTACCACTTGGTAAGACTTCTATAATTTTATGCGGACCACTATACTGGTCCCCGAATTTTCCTTTCTTCGGATCATTTAGCAGGAATACTTTATCTCCAATTCTGAATTCTTGAGGATTTATTTTTCGATCATAGTACTGCTTGGATTTTTGTTTGGCGTTTATAAGATTTTGACGTGCTAATTTTTGTACAACATTAATTCGTGTCATCATTTGCATTAGATATTCATTGTATGTTGGTAAAGGTTCCTCGTCTTCTATTTCTTCGCTGGAGGGTTGACGTGCTAAGTTTCCAAAAACCAGTTCAAATGGCGTGAACTTAGTTCCCTCGTGGACGCTGGTATTATATGAGAACGTAGCCAAATCCAACCATTCGTCCCATTCGCTGTCTTCTTTTACGTATTGCTTTAAATATTCGACTAGCACTTGATGTGACCTTTCCAGAGCTCCATTAGCTTGTGGGTAGAAAGCTGTTGTTCTAAACTGTTTTATTTTGAATAGTTTAGCTAAACGTTTCATCAATGTGCTCATAAAATTCGTTCCCTGATCTGTTAACAAAGCTCGCGGTGAACCGAATATACAGATAAATCTCTTAACGAAGGCGTTCGCTACGCGAGAAGCGGTCATACTGACTAAAGGTACAGCTAAGCAAAATTTCGTTAAGTGATCTTGTATTGTCAAAATGTATTTGTTATTATTGTTAGTTAACGGCAGAGGGCCTACTATATCCATGGATATTTTGTCGAAAGCTGTGAGTGGAGTATCTGTTATTATCATAGGTTGCTTTGTCTTGACACGGCATAATTTTTTTAATTGACATTGCAAACAGTGCTGGATAAAATCCTGAACGTCTATCTTCATATTTTTCCAATAAAATCTTTGACGAATTCTAGCGTAGGTTTTCGTAACACCTTTGTGTCCTCCTAATGATGAAGAGTGGGCTTCTTCTATAATATTTTGACGTTGGTTTTCCGATGCATATTGAGTTAATCCCATGCAAACTGTAATTTTTACATCGCAGCCATTAATTGCGGTTTGAAATTCGTCAACTATTCGGTCCCACCTGACCTCATCTATTTTAGGTGTTCTAGCCATTCTTATTGTACCGATTCTAAACCTATCTATCGTTTTCCTCAATGATTTTGCTAAATCTGGGACTATATCTTTGGTAACTATCGTGTCTTCACTTTCTTTGGCTACTAAGGCTAAATGGTATTTAGTTCCTCTTTTGATGATGGATACTTCTCCAATCAGCGGATTTTTGAACTCAGGTAGTTGTTTTTGCTGGGAAAGTAACATCGATCCCTTATCGCATGGTTTACCTGTTCGGGTGATGAAGTATGCGTAATTATCTTTTTCCATGGTTAATTGATCTCGTGAATTTGAAAAATTGTCGTCTGACGTTTTTTCTTGTTGGTTGTTGTCTTCTGGAATTTCATTTTCTGACGAGTCACTATCTTCATCGGAATCTTCGTCCGAGAAAAATTTATCTGCGGTTGATTTAGGATTCGGTTCCGTTTCTGAGTCCGAATCGGATTCTGTTGGTGACTCATATAGCGTAGGTAATTTTACGTTCCGTAATCTTGTTCTTCCGTCATTCTCTTCTTCTCCGCTCTCTTCGTCGGCCTCTTCGTCCTCGTTTTCGTACTCATTAGGGTTTGCTACAACTGATTTTGGTATTCGATCAATTAAAGGTCTATCATCCTCTTCAAATGGGTCTTCATCGCTTTGCTGCTCATCTCCGCTATCTTTCGAGTTATGGATGTCAACCTTCGTTTGACGATTAATACATCGTTTCTGGAGTATTTCCTCTCTTGTAAATGGGATTGCATCGGTTTTTGCACTCGTCTTACTTCTAGTTTTCATCGTGACTGTGGGTGATTTTCTAGCTGGTAGCTCTTCTTCTTCAATCATATCTACCTTTTGTGGCGAAGATCCCGTGTATTTGGAAAACGTCGCGTTCGAGTATGTTCCATCGTCGATCATGACTTCATCTGGATCGTTTTGGATCGGTAGTACGCGTCTTTCGGTTGATCCTTCAACAGGGTTTCTTGAAAGTGCGTCGGCGTTGACGTTCGTCTTTCCTGCCTTATAAACTACGGTGTATTCATACTCGGCTAATTTTAACCTCCACCTGATCAAACGTGAGGTTGGATCTTTAACTGAATTTAACCATACTAATGGTCTATGATCTGTCACCAATGTGAAACTTCGGCCATATACATAAGGTCTGAAATATTGCACCGAGTATACTATAGCTAATAATTCCTTTTCTATTGTCGAATAATTTAACTCAGCTCCATTCAGGACTCTAGAGGTGTAAGCTATTGGTGAGTCTTTATTTATCGGACCTTGACTTAATATCCCTCCTATAGCGTAACCTGATGCATCTGTAGTTATTAAAAAAGGCTTCGTGAAATCTGGATATTGTAATACTGGTTCCTGACATAATTTTAATTTTAATTGATCAAACGCTGTTTGGTGAGTATCATCCCATTGGAATGGTACATCTTTCTTTAATAAATGACTGAGTGGTTTCGCAATCTTTGAAAACCCTTCTATGAATCTGCGATAATAACCAGCTAGACCAAGGAACTGTTTAATATTCTTTGCATTTTTCGGGCGTGGAAATTCCTTAACTGCTATTATCTTATTCGGATTCGGCTTTACTCCGTCCTCCGAAATTATATGTCCTAGATATGCGACCTCTTTGCGTAGGAATTCGCATTTATCAGGCTGTAATTGTAAATTTGATTTTCTGAGCCTATCCATTAATTTTTTGAATTTTATCTCATGTTCTCTCAGGGATCTAGAATATAAAACTATATCGTCTAGGTATACAAATAATTCTACTCCTTGCAAACCTATTAATACCCTATCCATCAGTCTTTGAAAGGTTGCAGGTGCGTTCTTGAGCCCGAATGGCATTCTACTAAATTCGTAGTGTCCGTAAGGTGTCGAGAAAGCAGTCTTGTGGCTATCGTCGCTGTGCATTTTTATTTGATGGAACCCGGACGCGAGATCGAATACTGAAAAGTATTTGGCTCCTCCGAGTTGATCTAAGATCTCTGTGATGTTTGGCAATGGGTAAGCATCTCCTATAGTTTTTTCATTCAATGCTCTAAAGTCTAATACTAATCTCCATCGCTTGTTGCCTTGGGAATCTGGTTTTTTTGGGACTATCCATATAGGTGAATTGTAAGGTGATTCGGAAGATGTTACTATTTCTTTATCTATCAGTTCTTCTACTTGTCGATTAATTTCACCTTTGTGAATAGGTGGAAACCGATACTGTCGCGTGTTCACTGGTCGGTTATCCACTGTGGTGATTCGGTGTTGAAGTACTGGAGTGAAATTTAAAGTTTCTCCAGGTATGTAGAAGCGATCGGAATGTTTGATAATGAGTTTTTCCATGCTCTCTTTCTCTTCTGAATTCAAATGTTCGAGTCGTAATAATTCATACAATTTATTTGTTCTTTCTTCATTTTTACTTTGCTCCGTGTTTGAATTTGATAAATGACTTAGCTCTTCTATATTATTATTAGATTTCGATTCTAATTGAAGGTTCAGCGAAGGGTTGGGCTCTCCTGGCTCGGTTTTTGAATTAGATTTAGGATTCAGTGAAGGATTCAGCGAAGGATTCAGCGAAGGATTCAGCGAAGGATTCAGCGTACGATTCAGCGTAGGATTCAGCGTAGGATTTAGCGAAGGATTCACTGAAGGATTCAGCGTAGGATTCAGCGAAGGATTCAGCGTACGATTCAGCGTAGGATTCAGCGAAGGATTCAGCGTAGGATTCAGCGTAGGATTCAGCGAAGGATTGAGCTTTCTTGGCTCGGATTTTGAATTAGATTTAGGATTCAGTGAAGAATTCAGCGAAGGATTCAGCGAAGGATTCAGCGAAGGATTCAGCGAAGGATTCAGCGTAGGATTCAGCGTAGGATTCAGCGAAGCATTCAGCGTAGGATTCAGCGTAGGATTCAGCGAAGGATTCAGCGTAGGATTCGGCGTAGGATTCAGCGTAGGATTCAGCGTAGGATTCAGCGTAGGATTCAGCGAAGGATTCAGCGTACGATTCAGCGTAGGATTCAGCGAAGGATTCAGCGTACGATTCAGCGTAGGATTCAGCGTAGGATTCAGCGTAGGAATCAGTGAAGGATTCAGCGAAGGATTCAGCGAAGGATTCAGCGTACGATTCAGCGTAGGATTCAGCGAAGGATTCACTGAAGGATTCAGCGTAGGATTCAGCGAAGGATTCAGCGTAGGATTCAGCGAAGGATTGAGCTT
Organism: Athalia rosae; assembly: GCF_917208135.1. Lineage (NCBI taxonomy): Eukaryota > Metazoa > Arthropoda > Insecta > Hymenoptera > Athaliidae > Athalia > Athalia rosae. Next base: position 13,185,750 of record NC_064028.1, read on the forward strand.
TCTTGGCTCGGATTTTGAATTAGATTTAGGATTCAGTGAAGGATTGAGCTTTCTTGGCTCGGATTTTGAATTAGATTTAGGATTCAGTGAAGGATTGAGCTTTCTTGGCTCGGATTTTGAATTAGATTTAGGATTCAGTGAAGGATTGAGCTTTTTTGGCTCGGATTTTGAATTAGCATGTTTGTGTAGCGGTTCAGTTTCTGCCTTCTTAGAATCTAACTCGACGCTTATTCTACCTAAGTGAACATCAGCTTTCTCGGAGTTAGCACTTTCTTCAAAAGGTCGGATTGTTAGAGTCGGAATCGCTACGGAAATATCGCGTTCTGTGGTATTTATTGCCCTCATGTATGCTAAACCGTTGACAACCTTAACGACAGCATCACCAGTTATGATACCCTCAGCTTCTATGCGAGGTATATACCCTTCAATGATCTCCGGATTTGCCACTATAACATGAAATGGTGTATTTGATCTAGCAGGAAGAATAACGACTTTTCCCGATTCGAATGGTAGTTCAATATCGTCCCATACTAAACAGTTCTTGGCGTAATTGAGATTGGCTCGACATTGGACAAGGAACTCGGATCCCAAAATTCCGTCTTCTTTGATCGGGAAATCATTGTCGACCACGTGAAAAGTAATTTTATAACCTAAGATGTTTATTGTGACAAAACCTAAAGTGGTTACATGATGCTCCGTTATTCCACTAAGTTTCAATATTTCTGTTTCATTTATATACGTATTGGGATCAAGCACTTTCCTTTTCAATAAATTTGGAGCTGCACCACTATCTATCATGAGGACTGCCGGTAATTTGAATCCACAACTTTGTATTTTGACTGTGGCTATATATCCAGATTGAACTACATTTACTGTGGCGATTTTCGGTTCTCCTCTTTGGTGTTTGCTACGGTTACTGGGCGCGTTTGGGTCATCGAAATACCCGACTCCCCTTGAGCCACGCTCTCTCTCAAGGGTGCAAACCCGTTTCCCTGATTTCTAAATTTTTCGTTTCTACTATTATTGTACATTCTTTTACGACATTCCTCAAGTAAATGACCGGGTGCTTTACAATAGCGAAACATTTTCCCTTTGTTTGTCTGAGGATCTTGCCCTTGTTGAACTATCGGATATTTATCTGTTCCTTCTGTACTGGTAGGGGCGTTTGGATATGGCTGATTACTACTGTTCAAAAACTTCCAACAGGTATCTGCCGCATGACCCTTTCTTTTACATAGTTGACAGACCAGGATTTCGGAAACTACTTGGTTAACTCTATTGTGTTCAAAACGACCTGTTTCTCGGTAAGCTTTTTGATTCCGCAAACCCATGCGTGCTAAATTTTCCTTTTCTATTCTAACGGCTTCTGCGATAGTTTCGGCGAAACCTGTGATCGCGGGCATTCGCATCTCAATTTCTGACCTTAGACCATGTTTGAAACAAGAACATGCGTTGATCTCGACTGATTTTTGAAATTCTTCGGTGACAGTTCCGTGTTCATTTTGATATGCGTCCTTAATGCGTTTCGCGAGGATTCGAACGCGGTTTGCATACGATACCACATTTTCGTTGTCTTTCTGAAATATATTACCTAACTTCCCCTGAACTTGGTACACTGTTTCTGCGGGTGCGTACAATTTTTTAATATAATTGATAAAGTCTCCAATTTTCTCAAATCGCGCATCTTGAATTGCAACTCGTGCATTACCCCGAAGTTTATTTCGTGCTAATCTAACTAGGCTACTTTCTGCAGTTGGAGGTAGTAGATCTCTTGCTTCTTCACATCCCTCGATGAATTGTGTCAGCGGAATATTTGTTCCATCGTACACTGGGATAGCTTCTAAAGCGATTTTCATGGATACATAATGATGATCGTCACTTACGGCCATGTTGCCTGTTTTGAGTCTTTCTAAAAGAGATTTATTTTGAACCCTTGAAGGTGTGGCACCGGTTTCTTCAGATGTGCTGGCCTGAAGATCCAGGGGATTTAGTTTTGGTTGATCTTGTTCAATTTCTTTATTAGGTGTTCGATTTATTGGCATTTTATTTGCATAGTTCGAAGTTTTTGCACTTATTTAAGGAATTCACTTAAAATTTTGTTATTATTAACGTTCTATTTCACTTGGTGCACTGTTAACTATCCCACCGCTGCCACCAAAAAATTTTTCTTCTGTTACGTCCGATCGGTTTAGTTTTGTTTGGGATGGATCTTACGTGAACAGGAGAGTGTGTGTGTCGATTTTTTGGGTCCAAGTGCTAGCACTTTTCACCTGGGACTCGAGACCAGTGCAAAGTTGGAAATAGCGGTGGTTAATAATAACACGGGAAATTTGAGGATGATGTTTTACTCGAAGAGGGATTTGGTTTTATATGGTTGTCTCCTCGGATCTGATTTATTGATTTGCTTATAATCGGGAAAATTAGGTTTAAACTCTACTGGTATTTTATATAAAAATCGAATTTACTCGTAAGAATCACTTGGTTCTTGAGATAACTACAGCCGGGTTGAGCGAGTTTCTCAATAGCCGCCTGATTCATAAGGAAAATCTAGAGGAAAACGAACATCAGCCGGTTAAAGCGAGTCCGTTTTGACACAGACTTTTCCTTTTGAATAAATTTGAAATTGGTAAAATTGAAGAATTAGTGATTGGAAACAAGGGTGAATTTTGAATGAATACGTGATTATATTTCCAGAATAAAATATAAAATACAAAATTTATAACATAAAAATACTAACTAACAGTTGATCAAAGGAAAAAACTCAAGTTAGAATCGGGAGTGGAATGAATTGGGGAAGTAAGAATTTTGGAAAGAGTGGAGAATGTATGAGAATAACACCTTGCTCGAATTGGTTTGGAATTGGAGAAGATGGTGCGAACTGCACTGGTGGACTTCCGATTCAACTTTTAGAAAACTGGACTGAAGTTAAGTTTTTGGTGGATGAGTTAAGTGAGTGAGTTTTTGTCTGATACTTTTTAGTCTGTGACTGCAACTGTATTACTGAGACTGGAACTGAGACTGGTACTGAGACTGGAACTGTGAACTATGAACTCTAGTGTGAACTATTCTGAGATTTTTTAGTTGAGTTCCAGTTTTTATACCAAGATTTTGAGGGCGGTGTTTTGTAAATTCCTACAATTGGTTGGAATTTTCTTTTGGGGGTTCTTCCAATCGTGTGTGTTTATCTATTTTGTTCGAAATGTGTAAAATATCCCATTGGTTGAGTTTTTCTCCCACTTGGGCCTGGTTATGCTGGGGTAGTTTTCTGGGGTACAAACACTTGAGTTTTATTACTATCCTCGGGAAATTGTTCGGTTTTTGAAAGTTTACTATTATTTAATGAACAAACTGAATTTTTACCAACTCCGGAATGGAAAATTCTTAGTAAATTTGAATCATTTATTTGTGTTTTTGAACGAACCTTCTATCATGTTTTTTACGGATTTTATATTATAAGATTGAAATTTGACTGAATTCTTTCAATTTAACAAGGGTAATGAGTGTCTGATAATGTTTTATCAACGCGGAGACGGTTTAAAATTGTTCATTAGTAGATGTTAAAAATTGGTTCTTAATAATTGAAGCAATATATGAAGCTAATGGAATATTTCGAACTCGGAGTGGTTTACAATATGAAGAAAAGGGTCTTGGCTTGAAAATGTGCGCGCGGACCAGGGATTTGTTTAGACTATTCTAGGGTTTTACGACCGACTCTCCAGATTCCACATCTGCAAGATCTCAGGTTCGAATGGTCATCTCTGGGACCTTTGTTTAGTTAAAACCTAGGGGATATTGAAAATTTTGAATTTAGGAGTCCCGTGGGACGTAACACACGTATGTCGATTTGCAACGCCAAAAGATCCCTAGTTTGGGACTTGTAATTTTTCAAAGAAAATTATAACTCGCGGTGGTGTCAGGTGAAGGGTGGCTTCCGCAACCTCGATCAATATGGATTCTTTTTTCCATACATTCTGATTATCAGAGTGACACGTATGTTGATTTGCAACGCCGAAAGATTCTTAGTTTGGGCTTTGTAATTTTTCAAAGAAAATTAATAATCGCAGGGGTGTCAGGTTAAGGGTGGCTTCCGCAACATCGATCGATATAAAATATTTTTTGCATACATTCTGATCATCAGAGTAACACGTACGTTGAGTTGCAACGCCAGGAGATTCTTAGTTTGAGACTTGAAATTTTTCAAACAAAAGTATCACTCGCGGGGGTGTTAGGTTGAGGGTGGCTTCCGCAACCTCGATCGAGATGCAATTCTCTTTTCATACATTCTGATCATCGGAATAACACGTTTTTTGATTTGCAACGCCGAGAGATTTCTAGTTTGAGACTTGTAATTTTCCAGAGTAAATTAATAATCGCGAGAGTGTCAGGTTAAGGTGGGCTTCCGGAACCTCGATCGATATGAGATATTTGATTCATACATTCTGGTCATCAGAGTACCAAGTACGTCGAGTTGCAACGCCGAAAGATTCTTAGTTTGGGACTTGTATTTTTTCAAAGGAAATTATCACTTGCGGGGGTGTCAGGTTAAGGTGGGCTTCCGAAACCTCGATCGATATGAGATATTTGATTCATACATTCTGGTCATCAGAGAAACAAGTACGTCGAGTTGCCACGCCGAAAGATTCTTAGTTTGGGACTTGTAATTTTTCAAAGAAAATTATCACTCGCGGTGGTGTCAGGTTGAGGGTGGCTTCCGCAACCTCGATAAATATGAAATATTCTTTCCATACATTCCGATCATCAGAGTAACACGTACGTTGATTTGCAACGCCGAGAGATTTTTAGTTTGAGACTCGTAATTTTTCGAAGGAAATTATCACTAGCGGGGGTGTCAGGTTGAGGGTGGCTTCCGCAACCTCGATCGATATGAAATATTTCTTTCATACATTCTGATCATCAGAGTAACACGTACGTTGATTTGCAATGCCGAGAGATTTTTAGTTTGGGACTTGAACTTTTTCAAAGAAAATTATCACTCGCGGGGGTGTTAGGTTGAGGGTGGCTTCCGCAACCTCGATCGAGATGCAATTCTCTTTTCATACATTCTGATAATCGGAATAACACGTTTTTTGATTTGCAACGCCGAGAGATTTCTAGTTTGAGACTTGTAATTTTCTAAAGTAAGTTAATAATCGCGAGGGTGTCAGGTTAAGGGTGGCTTCCGCAACCTCACCTAAGATGCATTTTTTTTTCTTTTTCATGAATTCTAATTCTCAGAGTGACACGTATGTCGATTTGCAACGCCAAAAGATCCCTAGTTTGGGACTTGTAATTTTTCAAAGAAAATTATCACTTGCGGGGGTGTCAGGTTAAGGTGGGCTTCCGCAACCTCGATCGATATAAAATATTTATTTCATACATTCTGATCATCAGAGTAACAAGTACGTCGAGTTGCAACGCCGAAAGATTCTTAGTTTGGGACTTGTTATTTTTCAAAGAAAATTATTACTCGCGGTGGTGTCACGTAAAGGGTGGCTTCCGCAACCTTGATCGGGATGCAATGTTTTTTTCATACATTCTGATCATCAGAGAAACACGTATGTCGATTTGCAACGCCAAAAGATCCCTAGTTTGGGACTTGTAATTTTTCAAAGATAATTATAACTCGCGGTGGTGTCAGGTGAAGGGTGGCTTCCGCGACCTCGATCAATATGGATTCTTCTTTCCATACATTCTGATTATCAGAGTGACACGTATGTTGATTTGCAACGCCGAAAGATTCTTAGTTTGGGACTTGTAATTTTTCAAAGAAAATTAATAATCGCAGGGGTGTCAGGTTAAGGGTGGCTTCCGCAACATCGATCGATATGAAATATTTTTTGCATACATTCTGATCATCAGAGTAACACGTACGTCGAGTTGCAACGCCGAGAGATTTTTAGTTTGGGACTTGAAATTTTTCAAAGAAAAGTATCACTCGCGGGGGTGTTAGGTTGAGGGTGGCTTCCGCAACCTCGATCGAGATGCAATTCTCTTTTCATACATTCTGATAATCGGAATAACACGTTTTTTGATTTGCAACGCCGAGAGATTTCTAGTTTGAGACTTGTAATTTTCCAAAGTAAATTAATAATCGCGAGAGTGTCAGGTTAAGGGTGGCTTCCGCAACCTCAACTGAGATGCAATATTTTTTTCATGAATTCTGATTCTTAGAGTAACACGTATGTCAATTTGCAACGCCAAAAGATCCCTAGTTTGGGACTTGTAATTTTTCGAAGAAAATTATCACTAGCGGGGGTGTCAGGTTGAGGGTGGCTTCCGCAACCTCGATCGATATGGAATATTTCTTTCATACATTCTGATCGTCAGAGTAACACGTACGTTGATTTGCAATGCCGAGAGATTTTTAGTTTGGGACTTGAACTTTTTCAAAGAAAATTATCACTCGCGGGGGTGTTAGGTTGAGGGTGGCTTCCGCAACCTCGATCGAGATGCAATTCTCTTTTCATACATTCTGATAATCGGAATAACACGTTTTTTGATTTGCAACGCCGAGAGATTTCTAGTTTGGGACTTGTAATTTTTCAAAGAAAATTATAACTCGCGGTGGTGTCAGGTTAAGGTGAGCTTTCGCAACCTCGATCGATATGAAATATTTATTTCATACATTCTGATCATCAGAGTAACAAGTACGTCGAGTTGCAACGCCGAAAGATTCTTAGTTTGGGACTTGTTATTTTTCAAAGAAAATTATCACTCGCGGTGGTGTCAGGTAAAGGGTGGCTTCCGCAACCTTGATCGGGATGCAATGTTTTTTTCATACATTCTGATCATCAGAGAAACACGTATGTCGATTTGCAACGCCAAAAGATCCCTAGTTTGGGACTTGTAATTTTTCAAAGATAATTATAACTCGCGGTGGTGTCAGGTGAAGGGTGGCTTCCGCAACCTCGATCAATATGGATTCTTCTTTCCATACATTCTGATTATCAGAGTGACACGTATGTTGATTTGCAACGCCGAAAGATTCTTAGTTTGGGACTTGTAATTTTTCAAAGAAAATTAATAATCGCAGGGGTGTCAGGTTAAGGGTGGCTTCCGCAACATCGATCGATATGAAATATTTTTTGCATACATTCTGATCATCAGAGTAACACGTACGTCGAGTTGCAACGCCGAGAGATTCTTAGTTTGGGACTTGAAATTTTTCAAAGAAAAGTATCACTCGCGGGGGTGTTAGGTTGAGGGTGGCTTCCGCAACCTCGATCAAGATGCAATTCTCTTTTCATACATTCTGATAATCGGAATAACACGTTTTTTGATTTGCAACGCCGAGAGATTTCTAGTTTGAGACTTGTAATTTTCCAAAGTAAATTAATAATCGCGAGAGTGTCAGGTTAAGGGTGGCTTCCGCAACCTCAACTGAGATGCAATATTTTTTTCATGAATTCTGATTCTTAGAGTAACACGTATGTCAATTTGCAACGCCAAAAGATCCCTAGTTTGGGACTTGTAATTTTTCGAAGAAAATTATCACTAGCGGGGGTGTCAGGTTAAGGGTGGCTTCCGCAACCTCGATCGATATGGAATATTTCTTTCATACATTCTGATCATCAGAGTAACACGTACGTTGATTTGCAATGCCGAGAGATTTTTAGTTTGGGACTTGAACTTTTTCAAAGAAAATTATCACTCGCGGGGTGTTAGGTTGAGGGTGGCTTCCGCAACCTCGATCGAGATGCAATTCTCTTTTCATACATTCTGATAATCGGAATAACACGTTTTTTGATTTGCAACGCCGAGAGATTTCTAGTTTGGGACTTGTAATTTTTCAAAGAAAATTATAACTCGCGGTGGTGTCAGGTTAAGGTGAGCTTTCGCAACCTCGATCGATATGAAATATTTATTTCATACATTCTGATCATCAGAGTAACAAGTACGTCGAGTTGCAACGCCGAAAGATTCTTAGTTTGGGACTTGTTATTTTTCAAAGAAAATTATAACTCGCGGTGGTGTCAGGTGAAGGGTGGCTTCCGCAACCTCGATCAATATGGATTTTTTTTTTCATACATTCTGATCATTAGAGTAACACGTATTTCGATTCGCAACGCCGAGAGATTTCTAGTTTGGGACTTGTAATTTTTCAAAGAAAGTTAATAATCGCGGGGTGTCAGGTTGAGGGTGGCTTCTGCAACCTCGATCAATATGGATTCTTCTTTTCATACATTCTGATCATCAGAGTGACACGTATGTTGATTTGCAACGCCGAAAGATTCTTAGTTTGGGACTTGTGATTTTTCGAAGAAAATTAATAATCGCAGGGGTGTCAGGTTAAGGGTGGCTTTCGCAACATCGATCGATATGAGATATTTTTTGCATACATTCTGATCATCAGAGTGACACGTATGTTGATTTGCAACGCCAAAAGATTCCTAGTTTGGGACTTGTATTTTTTCAAAGGAAATTATCACTTGCGGGGGTGTCAGGTTAAGGTGGGCTTCCGAAACCTCGATCGATATGAGATATTTGATTCATACATTCTGGTCATCAGAGTAACAAGTACGTCGAGTTGCCACGCCGAAAGATTCTTAGTTTGGGACTTGTTATTTTTCAAAGAAAATTATCACTCGCGGTGGTGTCAGGTAGAGGGTGGCTTCCGCAACCTCGATCAGGATGCAATGTTTTTTTCATACATTCTGATCATCAGAGAAACACGTATGTCGATTTGCAACGCCAAAAGATCCCTAGTTTGGGACTTGTAATTTTTCAAAGAAAATTATAACTCGCGGTGGTGTCAGGTGAAGGGTGGCTTCCGCAACCTCGATCAATACGGATTCTCCTTCCCATACATTCTGATTATCAGAGTGACACGTATGTTGATTTGCAACGCCGAAAGATTCTTAGTTTGGGACTTGTAATTTTTCAAAGAAAATTAATAATCGCAGGGGTGTCAGGTTAAGGGTGGCTTCCGCAACATCGATCGATATGAAATATTTTTTGCATACATTCTGATCATCATAGTAACACGTACGTTGAGTTGCAACGCCAGGAGATTCTTAGTTTGAGACTTGAAATTTTTCAAACAAAAGTATCACTCGCGGGGGTGTTAGGTTGAGGGTGGCTTCCGCAACCTCGATCGAGATGCAATTCTCTTTTCATACATTCTGATAATCGGAATAACACGTTTTTTGATTTGCAACGCCGAGAGATTTCTAGTTTGAGACTTGTAATTTTCCAGAGTAAATTAATAATCGCGAGAGTGTCAGGTTAAGGTGGGCTTCCGGAACCTCGATCGATATGAGATATTTGATTCATACATTCTGGTCATCAGAGTAACAAGTACGTCGAGTTGCAACGCCGAAAGATTCTTAGTTTGGGACTTGTAATTTTTGAAAGAAAATTATAACTCGCGGTGGTGTCATGTGAAGGGTGGCTTCCGCAACCTCGATCAATATGGATTCTTCTTTTCATACATTCTGATCATCAGAGTGACACGTATGTTGATTTGCAACGCCAAAAGATCCCTAGTTTGGGACTTGTAATTTTTGAAAGAAAATTATAACTCGCGGTGGTGTCATGTGAAGGGTGGCTTCCGCAACCTCGATCAATATGGATTCTTCTTTTCATACATTCTGATCATCAGAGTGACACGTATGTTGATTTGCAACGCCGAAAGATTCTTAGTTTGGGACTTGTGATTTTTCAAAGAAAATTAATAATCGCAGGGGTGTCAGGTTAAGGGTGGCTTTCGCAACATCGATCAATATGAAATATTTTTTGCATACATTCTGATCATCAGAGTAACACGTACGTTGAGTTGCAACGCCGAGAGATTCTTAGTTTGGGACTTGTGATTTTTCAAAGAAAATTATAACTCGCGGTGGTGTCAGGTGAAGGGTGGCTTCCGCAACCTCGATCAATATGGATTCTTCTTTTCATACATTCTGATCATCAGAGTGACACGTATGTTGATTTGCAACGCCAAAAGATTCCTAGTTTGGGACTTGTGTTTTTTCAAAGGAAATTATCACTTGCGGGGGTGTCAGGTTAAGGTGGGCTTCCGAAACCTCGATCGATATGAGATATTTGATTCATACATTCTGGTCATCAGAGTAACAACTACGTCGAGTTGCCACGCCGAAAGATTCTTAGTTTGGGACTTGTAATTTTTCGAAGAAAATTATCACTAGCGGGGGTGTCAGGTTGAGGGTGGCTTCCGCAACCTCGATCGATATGAAATATTTCTTTCATACATTCTGATCATCAGAGTAACACGTACGTTGATTTGCAATGCCGAGAGATTTTTAGTTTGGGACTTGAACTTTTTCAAAGAAAATTATCACTCGCGGGGGTGTTAGGTTGAGGGTGGCTTTCGCAACCTCGATCGAGATGCAATTCTCTTTTCATACATTCTGATAATCGGAATAACACGTTTTTTGATTTGCAACGCCGAGAGATTTCTAGTTTGAGACTTGTAATTTTCTAAAGTAAGTTAATAATCGCGAGGGTGTCAGGTTAAGGGTGGCTTCCGCAACCTCACCTAAGATGCATTTTTTTTTCTTTTTCATGAATTCTAATTCTCAGAGTGACACGTATGTCGATTTGCAACGCCAAAAGATCCCTAGTTTGGGACTTGTAATTTTTCAAAGAAAATTATCACTTGCGGGGGTGTCAGGTTAAGGTGGGCTTCCGCAACCTCGATCGATATAAAATATTTATTTCATACATTCTGATCATCAGAGTAACAAGTACGTCGAGTTGCAACGCCGAAAGATTCTTAGTTTGGGACTTGTTATTTTTCAAAGAAAATTATCACTCGCGGTGGTGTCAGGTAAAGGGTGGCTTCCGCAACCTTGATCGGGATGCAATGTTTTTTTCATACATTCTGATCATCAGAGAAACACGTATGTCGATTTGCAACGCCAAAAGATCCCTAGTTTGGGACTTGTAATTTTTCAAAGATAATTATAACTCGCGGTGGTGTCAGGTGAAGGGTGGCTTCCGCAACCTCGATCAATATGGATTCTTCTTTCCATACATTCTGATTATCAGAGTGACACGTATGTTGATTTGCAACGCCGACAGATTCTTAGTTTGGGACTTGTGATTTTTCGAAGAAAATTAATAATCGCAGGGGTGTCAGGTTAAGGGTGGCTTTCGCAACATCGATCGATATGAGATATTTTTTGCATACATTCTGATCATCAGAGTGACACGTATGTTGATTTGCAACGCCAAAAGATTCCTAGTTTGGGACTTGTATTTTTTCAAAGGAAATTATCACTTGCGGGGGTGTCAGGTTAAGGTGGGCTTCCGAAACCTCGATCGATATGAGATATTCGATTCATACATTCTGGTCATCAGAGTAACAAGTACGTCGAGTTGCCACGCCGAAAGATTCTTAGTTTGGGACTTGTTATTTTTCAAAGAAAATTATCACTCGCGGTGGTGTCAGGTAAAGGGTGGCTTCCGCAACCTCGATCAGGATGCAATGTTTTTTTCATACATTCTGATCATCAGAGAAACACGTATGTCGATTTGCAACGCCAAAAGATCCCTAGTTTGGGACTTGTAATTTTTCAAAGAAAATTATAACTCGCGGTGGTGTCAGGTGAAGGGTGGCTTCCGCAACCTCGATCAATATGGATTCTTCTTCCCATACATTCTGATTATCAGAGTGACACGTATGTTGATTTGCAACGCCGAAAGATTCTTAGTTTGGGACTTGTAATTTTTCAAAGAAAATTAATAATCGCAGGGGTGTCAGGTTAAGGGTGGCTTCCGCAACATCGATCGATATGAAATATTTTTTGCATACATTCTGATCATCAGAGTAACACGTACGTTGAGTTGCAACGCCAGGAGATTCTTAGTTTGAGACTTGAAATTTTTCAAACAAAAGTATCACTCGCGGGGTTGTTAGGTTGAGGGTGGCTTCCGCAACCTCGATCGAGATGCAATTCTCTTATCATACATTCTGATAATCGGAATAACACGTTTTTTGATTTGCAACGCCGAGAGATTTCTAGTTTGAGACTTGTAATTTTCCAGAGTAAATTAATAATCGCGAGAGTGTCAGGTTAAGGTGGGCTTCCGGAACCTCGATCGATATGAGATATTTGATTCATACATTCTGGTCATCAGAGTAACAAGTACGTCGAGTTGCAACGCCGAAATATTCTTAGTTTGGGACTTGTAATTTTTGAAAGAAAATTATAACTCGCGGTGGTGTCATGTGAAGGGTGGCTTCCGCAACCTCGATCAATATGGATTCTTCTTTTTATACATTCTGATCATCAGAGTGACACGTATGTTGTGTTACGTCCGATCGGTTTAGTTTTGTTTGGGATGGATCTTACGTGAACAGGAGAGTGTGTGTCTCGATTTTTTGGGTCCAAGTGCTAGCACTTTTCACCTGGGACTCGAGACCAGTGCAAAGTTGGAAATAGCGGTGGTTAATAATAACACGGGAAATTTGAGGATGATGTTTTACTCGAAGAGGGATTTGGTTTTATATGCTTGTCTCCTCGGATCTGATTTATTGACTTGCTTATAATCGGGAAAATTAGGTTTAAACTCTACTGGAATTTGTCGGGGATAAGAATTATTGGCTGATGCAGAGGTAGAAGGGTTGGGGATTTCGGGGGTATCAGAGGTTGAAGGTAAGTTTTCCGTATTAAAATAACTATCCAAAATAAACTGAGGAATTTCGTTTTGGGGAACTGCAATAGATTGTGAAAGTTGGTTCTGAAGGCGACGTAACTGGACCCTGCGTCCAGCTTTCCTTCTCATGGAATTTTATGTAAAAATCGAATTTACTCGTAAGAATCACTTGGTTCTTGAGATAACTACAGCCGGGTTAAGCGAGTTTCTCAATAGCCGCCTGATTCATAAGGAAAATCTAGAGGAAAACGAACATCAGCCGGTTAAAGCGAGTCCGTTTTGACACAGACTTTTCCTTTTGAATAAATTTGAAATTGGTAAAATTGAAGAATTAATCATTGGAAACAAGGGTGAATTTTGAATGAATACGTGGTTATATTTCCAGAATAAAATATAAAATACAAAATTTATAATATAAAAATACTAACTAACAGTTGATCAAAGGAAAAAACTCAAGTTATTATCGGGAGTGGAATGAATTGGGGAAGTAAGAATTTTGGAAAGAGTGGAGAATGTATGAGAATAACACCTTGTTCGAATTGGTTTGGAATTGGAGAAGATGGTGCGAACTGCACTGGTGGACTTCCGATTCAACTTTTAGAAAACTAGACTGAAGTTAAGTTTTTGGTGGATGAGTTAAGTGAGTGAGTTTTGTCTGATACTTTTTAGTCTGTGACTGGAACTGTATTACTGAGACTGGAACTGAGACTGGAACTGAGACTATGTAACTGAACTGCGTAACTGAACTGGGCTGTCTGATCTGAATTATTCTGAGATTTTTATTCTGTCTATTCTGAACTTTTTTAGTTGAGTTCCAGTTTTTATACCAGGATTTTGAGGGCGGTGTTTTGTAAATTCCTACAATTGGTTGGAATTTTCTTTTGGGGGTTCTTCCAATCGTGTGTGTTTATCTATTCTGTTCAAAATGTGTAAAATATCCCATTGGTTGAGTTTTTCTCCCACTTGGGCCTGGTTATGCTGGGGTAGTTTTCTGGGGTACAAACACTTGAGTTTTATTACTATCCTCGGGAAATTGTTCGGTTTTTGAAAGTTTACTATTATTTAATGAACAAACTGGATTTTTACCAACTCCGGAATGGAAAATTCTTAGTGAATTTGAATCATTGATTTCTGTTTTTGAACGAAGGTTCTATCATGTTTTTTACGGATTTTATATTATAAGATTGAAATTTGACTGAATTCTTTCAATTTAACAAGGGTAATGAGTGTCTGATAATGTTTTACTAACGCGGAGACGGTTTAAAATTGTTCATTAGTAAATGTTAGAAATTGGTTCTTAATAATTGAAGCAATATATGAAGCTAATGGAATATTTCGAACTCGGAGTGGTTTACAATATGAAGAAAAGGGTCTTGGCCTGAAAATGTGCGTGCGGACCAGGGATTTGTTTAGACTATTCTAGGGTTTTACGACCGACTCTCCAGATTCCACATCTGCAAGATCTCAGGTTCGAATGGTCATCTCTGGGACCTTTGTTTAGTTGAAACCTAGGGGATATTAGAAATTTTGAATTTAGGAGTCCCGTGGGACGTAACAGTTGATTTGCAACGCCAAAAGATCCCTAGTTTGGGACTTGTAATTTTTGAAAGAAAATTATAACTCGCGGTGGTGTCATGTGAAGGGTGGCTTCCGCAACCTCGATCAATATGGATTCTCCTTTTCATACATTCTGATCATCAGAGTGTTACGTATGTTGATCTGCAACGCCGAAAGATTCTTAGTTTGGGACTTGTGATTTTTCGAAGAAAATTAATGATCGCAGCGGTGTCAGGTTAAGGGTGGCTTTCGCAACATCGATCGATATGAAATATTTTTTGCATACATTCTGATCATCAGAGTAACACGTACGTCGAGTTGCAACGCCGAGAGATCCTTAGTTTGGGACTTGTGATTTTTCAAAGAAAATTATAACTCGCGGTGGTGTCAGGTGAAGGGTGGCTTCCGCAACCTCGATCAATATGGATTCTTCTTTTCATACATTCTGATCATCAGAGTGACACGTATGTTGATTTGCAACGCCAAAAGATTCCTAGTTTGGTACTTGTATTTTTTCAAAGGAAATTATCACTTGCGGGGGTGTCAGGTTAAAGTGGGCTTCCGAAACCTCGATCGATATGAGATATTTGATTCATACATTCTGGTCATCAGAGTAACAAGTACGTCGAGTTGCCACGCCGAAAGATTCTTAGTTTGGGACTTGTAATTTTTCAAAGAAAATTATCACTCGCGGTGGTGTCAGGTTGAGGGTGGCTTCCGCAACCTTGATAAATATGGAATATTCTTTCCATACATTCCGATCATCAGAGTAACACGTACGTTGATTTGCAACGCCGAGAGATTTTTAGTTTGAGACTTGTAATTTTTCGAAGAAAATTATCACTAGCGGGGGTGTCAGGTTGAGGGTGGCTTCCGCAACCTCGATCGATATGGAATATTTCTTTCATACATTCTGATCATCAGAGTAACACGTACGTTGATTTGCAATGCCGAGAGATTTTTAGTTTGGGACTTGAACTTTTTCAAAGAAAATTATCACTCGCGGGGGTGTTAGGTTGAGGGTGGCTTCCGCAACCTCGATCGAGATGCAATTCTCTTTTCATACATTCTGATAATCGGAATAACACGTTTTTTGATTTGCAACGCCGAGAGATTTCTAGTTTGAGACTTGTAATTTTCTAAAGTAAGTTAATAATCGCGAGGGTGTCAGGTTAAGGGTGGCTTCCGCAACCTCACCTAAGATGCATTTTTTTTTCTTTTTCATGAATTCTAATTCTCAGAGTGACACGTATGTCGATTTGCAACGCCAAAAGATCCCTAGTTTGGGACTTGTAATTTTTCAAAGAAAATTATCACTTGCGGGGGTGTCAGGTTAAGGTGGGCTTCCGCAACCTCGATCGATATAGAATATTTATTTCATACATTCTGATCATCAGAGTAACAAGTACGTCGAGTTGCAACGCCGAAAGATTCTTAGTTTGGGACTTGTTATTTTTCAAAGAAAATTATCACTCGCGGTGGTGTCAGGTAAAGGGTGGCTTCCGCAACCTTGATCGGGATGCAATGTTTTTTTCATACATTCTGATCATCAGAGAAACACGTATGTCGATTTGCAACGCCAAAAGATCCCTAGTTTGGGACTTGTAATTTTTCAAAGAAAATTATAACTCGCGGTGGTGTCAGGTGAAGGGTGGCTTCCGCAACCTCGATCAATATGGATTCTTCTTTCCATACATTCTGATTATCAGAGTGACACGTATGTTGATTTGCAACGCCGAAAGATTCTTAGTTTGGGACTTGTAATTTTTCAAAGAAAATTAATAATCGCAGGGGTGTCAGGTTAAGGGTGGCTTCCGCAACATCGATCGATATGAAATATTTTTTGCATACATTCTGATCATCAGAGTAACACGTACGTCGAGTTGCAACGCCGAGAGATTCTTAGTTTGGGACTTGAAATTTTTCAAAGAAAAGTATCACTCGCGGGGGTGTTAGGTTGAGGGTGGCTTCCGCAACCTCGATCGAGATGCAATTCTCTTTTCATACATTCTGATAATCGGAATAACACGTTTTTTGATTTGCAACGCCGAGAGATTTCTAGTTTGAGACTTGTAATTTTCCAAAGTAAATTAATAATCGCGAGAGCTTCAGGTTAAGGGTGGCTTCCGCAACCTCAACTGAGATGCAATATTTTTTTCATGAATTCTGATTCTTAGAGTAACACGTATGTCAATTTGCAACGCCAAAAGATCCCTAGTTTGGGACTTGTAATTTTTCGAAGAAAATTATCACTAGCGGGGGTGTCAGTTTGAGGGTGGCTTCCGCAACCTCGATCGATATGAAATATTCTTTTCATACATTCTGATCATCAGAGTAACACGTACGTTGATTTGCAATGCCGAGAGATTTTTAGTTTGGGACTTGAACTTTTTCAAAGAAAATTATCACTCGCGGGGGTGTTAGGTTGAGGGTGGCTTCCGCAACCTCGATCGAGATGCAATTCTCTTTTCATACATTCTGATAATCGGAATAACACGTTTTTTAATTTGCAACGCCGAGAGATTTCTAGTTTGGGACTTGTAATTTTTCAAAGAAAATTATAACTCGCGGTGGTGTCAGGTTAAGGTGAGCTTTCGCAACCTCGATCGATATGAAATATTTATTTCATACATTCTGATCATCAGAGTAACAAGTACGTCGAGTTGCAACGCCGAAAGATTCTTAGTTTGGGACTTGTTATTTTTCAAAGAAAATTATAACTCGCGGTGGTGTCAGGTGAAGGGTGGCTTCCGCAACCTCGATCAATATGGATTTTTTTTTTCATACATTCTGATCATTAGAGTAACACGTATTTTGATTTGCAACGCCGAGAGATTTCTAGTTTGGGACTTGTAATTTTTCAAAGAAAGTTAATAATCGCGGGGTGTCAGGTTGAGGGTGGCTTCTGCAACCTCGATCAATATGGATTCTTCTTTTCATACATTCTGATCATCAGAGTGACACGTATGTTGATTTGCAACGCCGAAAGATTCTTAGTTTGGGACTTGTGATTTTTCGAAGAAAATTAATAATCGCAGGGGTGTCAGGTTAAGGGTGGCTTTCGCAACATCGATCGATATGAAATATTCTTTGCATACATTCTGATCATCAGAGTGACACGTATGTTGATTTGCAACGCCAAAAGATTCCTAGTTTGGGACTTGTATTTTTTCAAAGGAAATTATCACTTGCGGGGGTGTCAGGTTAAGGTGGGCTTCCGAAACCTCGATCGATATGAGATATTCGATTCATACATTCTGGTCATCAGAGTAACAAGTACGTCGAGTTGCCACGCCGAAAGATTCTTAGTTTGGGACTTGTTATTTTTCAAAGAAAATTATCACTCGCGGTGGTGTCAGGTGAAGGGTGGCTTCCGCAACCTCGATCAATATGGATTCTTCTTCCCATACATTATGATTATCAAAGTGACACGTATGTTGATTTGCAACGCCGAAAGATTCTTAGTTTGGGACTTGTAATTTTTCAAAGAAAATTAATAATCGCAGGGGTGTCAGGTTAAGGGTGGCTTCCGCAACATCGATCGATATGAAATATTTTTTGCATACATTCTGATCATCAGAGTAACACGTACGTTGAGTTGCAACGCCAGGAAATCCTTAGTTTGAGACTTGAAATTTTTCAAACAAAAGTATCACTCGCGGGGTTGTTAGGTTGAGGGTGGCTTCCGCAACCTCGATCGAGATGCAATTCTCTTTTCATACATTCTGATAATCGGAATAACACGTTTTTTGATTTGCAACGCCGAGAGATTTCTAGTTTGAGACTTGTAATTTTCCAGAGTAAATTAATAATCGCGAGAGTGTCAGGTTAAGGTGGGCTTCCGGAACCTCGATCGATATGAGATATTTGATTCATACATTCTGGTCATCAGAGTAACAAGTACGTCGAGTTGCAACGCCGAAAGATTTTTAGTTTGGAACTTGTAATTTTTGAAAGAAAATTATAACTCGCGGTGGTGTCATGTGAAGGGTGGCTTCCGCAACCTCGATCAATATGGATTCTTCTTTTCATACATTCTGATCATCAGAGTGACACGTATGTTGATTTGCAACGCCAAAAGATCCCTAGTTTGGGACTTGTAATTTTTGAAAGAAAATTATAACTCGCGGTGGTGTCATGTGAAGGGTGGCTTCCGCAACCTCGATCAATATGGATTCTTCTTTTCATACATTCTGATCATCAGAGTTTTACGTATGTTGATTTGCAACGCCGAAAGATTCTTAGTTTGGGACTTGTGATTTTTCGAAGAAAATTAATAATCGCAGGGGTGTCAGGTTAAGGGTGGCTTTCGCAACATCGATCGATATGAAATATTTTTTGCATACATTCTGATCATCAGAGTAACACGTACGTCGAGTTGCAACGCCGAGAGATCCTTAGTTTGGGACTTGTGATTTTTCAAAGAAAATTATAACTCGCGGTGGTGTCAGGTGAAGGGTGGCTTCCGCAACCTCGATCAATATGGATTCTTCTTTTCATACATTCTGATCATCAGAGTGACACGTATGTTGATTTGCAACGCCAAAAGATTCCTAGTTTGGTACTTGTATTTTTTCAAAGGAAATTATCACTTGCGGGGGTGTCAGGTTAAAGTGGGCTTCCGAAACCTTGATCGATATGAGATATTTGATTCATACATTCTGGTCATCAGAGTAACAAGTACGTCGAGTTGCCACGCCGAAAGATTCTTAGTTTGGGACTTGTAATTTTTCAAAGAAAATTATCACTCGCGGTGGTGTCAGGTTGAGGGTGGCTTCCGCAACCTTGATAAATATGGAATATTCTTTCCATACATTCCGATCATCAGAGTAACACGTACGTTGATTTGCAACGCCGAGAGATTTTTAGTTTAAGACTTGTAATTTTTCGAAGAAAATTATCACTAGCGGGGGTGTCAGGTTGAGGGTGGCTTCCGCAACCTCGATCGATATGGAATATTTCTTTCATACATTCTGATTATCAGAGTGACACGTATGTTGATTTGCAACGCCGAAAGATTCTTAGTTTGGGACTTGTAATTTTTCAAAGAAAATTAATAATCGCAGGGGTGTCAGGTTAAGGGTGGCTTCCGCAACATCGATCGATATGAAATATTTTTTGCATACATTCTGATCATCGGAGTAACACGTACGTCGAGTTGCAACGCCGAGAGATTCTTAGTTTGGGACTTGAAATTTTTCAAAGAAAAGTATCACTCGCGGGGGTGTTAGGTTGAGGGTGGCTTCCGCAACCTCGATCGAGATGCAATTCTCTTTTCATACATTCTGATAATCGGAATAACACGTTTTTTGATTTGCAACGCCGAGAGATTTCTAGTTTGAGACTTGTAATTTTCCAAAGTAAATTAATAATCGCGAGAGCTTCAGGTTAAGGGTGGCTTCCGCAACCTCAACTGAGATGCAATATTTTTTTCATGAATTCTGAATCTTAGAGTCACACGTATGTCAATTTGCAACGCCAAAAGATCCCTAGTTTGGGACTTGTAATTTTTCGAAGAAAATTATCACTAGCGGGGGTGTCAGGTTGAGGGTGGCTTCCGCAACCTCGATCGATATGGAATATTTTTTTCATACATTCTGATCATCAGAGTAACACGTACGTTGATTTGCAATGCCGAGAGATTTTTAGTTTGGGACTTGAACTTTTTCAAAGAAAATTATCACTCGCGGGGGTGTTAGGTTGAGGGTCGCTTCCGCAACCTCGATCGAGATGCAATTCTCTTTTCATACATTCTGATAATCGGAATAACACGTTATTCAATTTGCAACGCCGAGAGATTTCTAGTTTGGGACTTGTAATTTTTCAAAGAAAATTATAACTCGCGGTGGTGTCAGGTTAAGGTGAGCTTTCGCAACCTCGATCGATATGAAATATTTATTTCATACATTCTGATCATCAGAGTAACAAGTACGTCGAGTTGCAACGCCGAAAGATTCTTAGTTTGGGACTTGTTATTTTTCAAAGAAAATTATAACTCGCGGTGGTGTCAGGTGAAGGGTGGCTTCCGCAACCTCGATCAATATGGATTTTTTTTTTCATACATTCTGATCATTAGAGTAACACGTATTTTGATTTGCAACGCCGAGAGATTTCTAGTTTGGGACTTGTGATTTTTCGAAGAAAATTAATAATCGCAGGGGTGTCAGGTTAAGGGTGGCTTTCGCAACATCGATCGATATGAGATATTTTTTGCATACATTCTGATCATCAGAGTGACACGTATGTTGATTTGCAACGCCAAAAGATTCCTAGTTTGGGACTTGTATTTTTTCAAAGGAAATTATCACTTGCGGGGGTGTCAGGTTAAGGTGGGCTTCCGAAACCTCGATCGATATGAGATATTCGATTCATACATTCTGGTCATCAGAGTAACAAGTACGTCGAGTTGCCACGCCGAAAGATTCTTAGTTTGGGACTTGTTATTTTTCAAAGAAAATTATCACTCGCGGTGGTGTCAGGTAAAGGGTGGCTTCCGCAACCTCGATCAGGATGCAATGTTTTTTTCATACATTCTGATCATCAGAGAAACACGTATGTCGATTTGCAACGCCAAAAGATCCCTAGTTTGGGACTTGTAATTTTTCAAAGAAAATTATAACTCGCGGTGGTGTCAGGTGAAGGGTGGCTTCCGCAACCTCGATCAATATGGATTCTTCTTCCCATACATTCTGATTATCAGAGTGACACGTATGTTGATTTGCAACGCCGAAAGATTCTTAGTTTGGGACTTGTAATTTTTCAAAGAAAATTAATAATCGCAGGGGTGTCAGGTTAAGGGTGGCTTCCGCAACATCGATCGATATGAAATATTTTTTGCATACATTCTGATCATCAGAGTAACACGTACGTTGAGTTGCAACGCCAGGAGATTCTTAGTTTGAGACTTGAAATTTTTCAAACAAAAGTATCACTCGCGGGGTTGTTAGGTTGAGGGTGGCTTCCGCAACCTCGATCGAGATGCAATTCTCTTTTCATACATTCTGATAATCGGAATAACACGTTTTTTGATTTGCAACGCCGAGAGATTTCTAGTTTGAGACTTGTAATTTTCCAGAGTAAATTAATAATCGCGAGAGTGTCAGGTTAAGGTGGGCTTCCGGAACCTCGATCGATATGAGATATTTGATTCATACATTCTGGTCATCAGAGTAACAAGTACGTCGAGTTGCAACGCCGAAATATTCCTAGTTTGGGACTTGTAATTTTTGAAAGAAAATTATAAATCGCGGTGGTGTCATGTGAAGGGTGGCTTCCGCAACCTCGATCAATATGGATTCTTCTTTTCATACATCTGATCATCAGAGTGACACGTATGTTGATTTGCAACGCCAAAAGATCCCTAGTTTGGGACTTGTAATTTTTGAAAGAAAATTATAACTCGCGGTGGTGTCATGTGAAGGGTGGCTTCCGCAACCTCGATCAATATGGATTCTTCTTTTCATACATTCTGATCATCAGAGTGTTACGTATGTTGATTTGCAACGCCGAAAGATTCTTAGTTTGGGACTTGTGATTTTTCGAAGAAAATTAATAATCGCAGGGGTGTCAGGTTAAGGGTGGCTTTCGCAACATCGATCGATATGAAATATTTTTTGCATACATTCTGATCATCAGAGTAACACGTACGTCGAGTTGCAACGCCGAGAGATCCTTAGTTTGGGACTTGTGATTTTTCAAATAAAATTATAACTCGCGGTGGTGTCAGGCGAAGGGTGGCTTCCGCAACCTCGATCAATATGGATTCTTCTTTTCATACATTCTGATCATCAGAGTGACACGTATGTTGATTTGCAACGCCAAAAGATTCCTAGTTTGGTACTTGTATTTTTTCAAAGGAAATTATCACTTGCGGGGGTGTCAGGTTAAAGTGGGCTTCCGAAACCTCGATCGATATGAGATATTTGATTCATACATTCTGGTCATCAGAGTAACAAGTACGTCGAGTTGCCACGCCGAAAGATTCTTAGTTTGGGACTTGTAATTTTTCAAAGAAAATTATCACTCGCGGTGGTGTCAGGTTGAGGGTGGCTTCCGCAACCTTGATAAATATGGAATATTCTTTCCATACATTCCGATCATCAGAGTAACACGTACGTTGATTTGCAACGCCGAGAGATTTTTAGTTTGAGACTTGTAATTTTTCGAAGAAAATTATCACTAGCGGGGGTGTCAGGTTGAGGGTGGCTTTCGCAACCTCGATCGATATGGAATATTTCTTTCATACATTCTGATCATCAGAGTAACACGTACGTTGATTTGCAATGCCGAGAGATTTTTAGTTTGGGACTTGAACTTTTTCAAAGAAAATTATCACTCGCGGGGGTGTTAGGTTGAGGGTGGCTTCCGCAACCTCGATCGAGATGCAATTCTCTTTTCATACATTCTGATAATCGGAATAACACGTTTTTTGATTTGCAACGCCGAGAGATTTCTAGTTTGAGACTTGTAATTTTCTAAAGTAAGTTAATAATCGCGAGGGTGTCAGGTTAAGGGTGGCTTCCGCAACCTCACCTAAGATGCATTTTTTTTTCTTTTTCATGAATTCTAATTCTCAGAGTGACACGTATGTCGATTTGCAACGCCAAAAGATCCCTAGTTTGGGACTTGTAATTTTTCAAAGAAAATTATCACTTGCGGGGGTGTCAGGTTAAGGTGGGCTTCCGCAACCTCGATCGATATAAAATATTTATTTCATACATTCTGATCATCAGAGTAACAAGTACGTCGAGTTGCAACGCCGAAAGATTCTTAGTTTGGGACTTGTTATTTTTCAAAGAAAATTATCACTCGCGGTGGTGTCAGGTAAAGGGTGGCTTCCGCAACCTTGATCGGGATGCAATGTTTTTTTCATACATTCTGATCATCAGAGAAACACGTATGTCGATTTGCAACGCCAAAAGATCCCTAGTTTGGGACTTGTAATTTTTCAAAGAAAATTATAACTCGCGGTGGTGTCAGGTGAAGGGTGGCTTCCGCAACCTCGATCAATATGGATTCTTCTTTCCATACATTCTGATTATCAGAGTGACACGTATGTTGATTTGCAACGCCGAAAGATTCTTAGTTTGGGACTTGTAATTTTTCAAAGAAAATTAATAATCGCAGGGGTGTCAGGTTAAGGGTGGCTTCCGCAACATCGATCGATATGAAATATTTTTTGCATACATTCTGATCATCAGAGTAACACGTACGTCGAGTTGCAACGCCGAGAGATTCTTAGTTTGGGACTTGAAATTTTTCAAAGAAAAGTATCACTCGCGGGGGTGTTAGGTTGAGGGTGGCTTCCGCAACCTCGATCGAGATGCAATTCTCTTTTCATACATTCTGATAATCGGAATAACACGTTTTTTGATTTGCAACGCCGAGAGATTTCTAGTTTGAGACTTGTAATTTTCCAAAGTAAATTAATAATCGCGAGAGTGTCAGGTTAAGGGTGGCTTCCGCAACCTCAACTGAGATGCAATATTTTTTTCATGAATTCTGATTCTTAGAGTAACACGTATGTCAATTTGCAACGCCAAAAGATCCCTAGTTTGGGACTTGTAATTTTTCGAAGAAAATTATCACTAGCGGGGGTGTCAGGTTGAGGGTGGCTTCCGCAACCTCGATCGATATGGAATATTTCTTTCATACATTCTGATCATCAGAGTAACACGTACGTTGATTTGCAATGCCGAGAGATTTTTAGTTTGGGACTTGAACTTTTTCAAACAAAAGTATCACTCGCGGGGGTGTTAGGTTGAGGGTGGCTTCCGCAACCTCGATCAAGATGCAATTCTCTTTTCATACATTCTGATAATCGGAATAACACGTTTTTTGATTTGCAACGCCGAGAGATTTTTAGTTTGAGACTTGTAATTTTCCAGAGTAAATTAATAATCGCGAGAGTGTCAGGTTAAGGTGGGCTTCCGGAACCTCGATCGATATGAGATATTTGATTCATACATTCTGGTCATCAGAGTAACAAGTACGTCGAGTTGCAACGCCGAAAGATTCTTAGTTTGGGACTTGTAATTTTTGAAAGAAAATTATAACTCGCGGTGGTGTCATGTGAAGGGTGGCTTCCGCAACCTCGATCAATATGGATTCTTCTTTTTATACATTCTGATCATCAGAGTGACACGTATGTTCATTAGCAACGCCAAAAGATCCCTAGTTTGGGACTTGTAATTTTTGAAAGAAAATTATAACTCGCGGTGGTGTCATGTGAAGGGTGGCTTCCGCAACCTCGATCAATATGGATTCTTCTTTTCATACATTCTGATCATCAGAGTGACACGTATGTTGATTTGCAACGCCGAAAGATTCTTAGTTTGGGACTTGTGATTTTTCGAAGAAAATGAATAATGGCAGGGGTGTCAGGTTAAGGGTGGCTTTCGCAACATCGATCGATATGAAATATTTTTTGCATACATTCTGATCATCAAAGTAACACGTACGTCGAGTTGCAACGCCGAGAGATCCTTAGTTTGGGACTTGTGATTTTTCAAAGAAAATTATAACTCGCGGTGGTGTCAGGTGAAGGGTGGCTTCCGCAACCTCGATCAATATGGCTTCTTCTTTTCATACATTCTGATCATCAGAGTGACACGTATGTTGATTTGCAACGCCAAAAGATTCCTAGTTTGGTACTTGTATTTTTTCAAAGGAAATTATCACTTGCGGGGGTGTCAGGTTAAAGTGGGCTTCCGAAACCTCGATCGATATGAGATATTTGATTCATACATTCTGGTCATCAGAGTAACAAGTACGTCGAGTTGCCACGCCGAAAGATTCTTAGTTTGGGACTTGTAATTTTTCAAAGGAAATTATCACTCGCGGTGGTGTCAGGTTGAGGGTGGCTTCCGCAACCTTGATAAATATGGAATATTCTTTCCATACATTCCGATCATCAGAGTAACACGTACGTTGATTTGCAACGCCGAGAGATTTTTAGTTTGAGACTTGTAATTTTTCGAAGAAAATTATCACTAGCGGGGGTGTCAGGTTGAGGGTGGCTTTCGCAACCTCGATCGATATGGAATATTTCTTTCATACATTCTGATCATCAGAGTAACACGTACGTTGATTTGCAATGCCGAGAGATTTTTAGTTTGGGACTTGAACTTTTTCAAAGAAAATTATCACTCGCGGGGGTGTTAGGTTAAGGGTGGCTTTCGCAACCTCGATCAAGATGCAATTCTCTTTTCATACATTCTGATAATCGGAATAACACGTTTTTTGATTTGCAACGCCGAGAGATTTCTAGTTTGAGACTTGTAATTTTCTAAAGTAAGTTAATAATCGCGAGGGTGTCAGGTTAAGGGTGGCTTCCGCAACCTCACCTAAGATGCATTTTTTTTTCTTTTTCATGAATTCTTATTCTCAGAGTGACACGTATGTCGATTTGCAACGCCAAAAGATCCCTAGTTTGGGACTTGTAATTTTTCAAAGAAAATTATCACTTGCGGGGGTGTCAGGTTAAGGTGGGCTTCCGCAACCTCGATCGATATAAAATATTTATTTCATACATTCTGATCATCAGAGTAACAAGTACGTCGAGTTGCAACGCCGAAAGATTCTTAGTTTGGGACTTGTTATTTTTCAAAGAAAATTATCACTCGCGGTGGTGTCAGGTAAAGGGTGGCTTCCGCAACCTTGATCGGGATGCAATGTTTTTTTCATACATTCTGATCATCAGAGAAACACGTATGTCGATTTGCAACGCTAAAAGATCCCTAGTTTGGGACTTGTAATTTTTCAAAGAAAATTATAACTCGCGGTGGTGTCAGGTGAAGGGTGGCTTCCGCAACCTCGATCAATATGGATTCTTCTTTCCATACATTCTGATTATCAGAGTGACACGTATGTTGATTTGCAACGCCGAAAGATTCTTAGTTTGGGACTTGTAATTTTTCAAAGAAAATTAATAATCGCAGGGGTGTCAGGTTAAGGGTGGCTTCCGCAACATCGATTGATATGAAATATTTTTTGCATACATTCTGATCATCAGAGTAACACGTACGTCGAGTTGCAACGCCGAGAGATTCTTAGTTTGGGACTTGAAATTTTTCAAAGAAAAGTATCACTTGCGGGGGTGTCAGGTTAAGGTGGGCTTCCGCAACCTCGATCGATATAAAATATTTATTTCATACATTCTGATCATCAGAGTAACAAGTACGTCGAGTTGCAACGCCGAAAGATTCTTAGTTTGGGACTTGAACTTTTTCAAAGAAAATTATCACTCGCGGGGGTGTTAGGTTGAGGGTGGCTTTCGCAACCTCGATCGAGATGCAATTCTCTTTTCATACGTTTTGATAATCGGAATAACACGTTTTTTGATTTGCAACGCCGAGAGATTTCTAGTTTGGGACTTGTAATTTTTCAAAGAAAATTATAACTCGCGGTGGTGTCAGGTTAAGGTGAGCTTTCGCAACCTCGATCGATATGAAATATTCATTTCATACATTCTGATCATCAGAGTAACAAGTACGTCAAGTTGCAACGCCGAAAGATTCTTAGTTTGGGACTTGTTATTTTCCAAAGAAAATTATAACTCGCGGTGGTGTCAGGTGAAGGGTGGCTTCCGCAACCTCGATCAATATGGATTTTTTTTTTCATACATTCTGATCATTAGAGTAACACGTATTTCGATTTGCAACGCCGAGAGATTTCTAGTTTGGGACTTGTAATTTTTCAAAGAAAGTTAATAATCGCGGGGTGTCAGGTTGAGGGTGGCTTCTGACACCTCGACCGGGATGCAAAGATTTTTTGAGAAATTCTGATCATCAGAGTAACACGTACGTCGAGTTGCAACGCCGAGAGATTTCTAGTTTGGGACTTGTAATTTTTCAAAGAAAATTATCACTAGCGGGAGTGTTAGGTTGAAGGTGGCTTCCGCAACCTCGATCGATATGGAAGATTCTTTTCATACATTCTGGATATCGGAGTAACACGTATGTCATTTTGCAACGCCAAAAGATTCTTAGTTTGGGACTTGTAATTTTTCGAAGAAAATTATCACTACCGGGGGTGTCAGGTTGAGGGTGGCTTCTGCAACCTCGATGAATATGAAATTTTTTTTTTATACCTTCTGATTATCAGAGTAACACGTACGTCGAGTTGGAACGCCGAGAGATTCTTAGTTTGGGACTTGTAATTTTTCAAAGAAAATTATCACTCGCGGGGGTGTCAGGTTGAGGGTGGCTTCCGCAACCTCGATAAATATGGAATATTTTTTTCATACATTCCGATCATCAGAGTAACACGTACTTCGATTTGCAACGCCGAGAGATTTTTAGTTTGGGACTTGTCATTTTCCAAAGTAAGTTAATAATCGCGAGGGTGTCAGGTTAAGGGTGGCTTCCGCAACCTCAACTGAGATGCAATATTTTTTTCATGAATTCTCATTCTTAGAGTAACACGTATTCTGATTTGCAACGCCAAAAGATTCCTTGTTTGGGACTTGTATTTTTTCAGAGGAAATTATCACTTGCGGGGGTGTCAGGTTAAGGTGGGCTTCTGCAACCTCGATCGAAATGAAATATTCTCTCCATACATTCTGATCATCAGAGTAACACGTACGTCGAGTTGCAACGCCGAGAGATTCTTAATTTGGGACTTGTGATTTTTTGAAGAAAATTATCACTCGCGAGGGTGTCAGGTTAAGGGTGGCTCCCGCGAACTCGATCGGGATGCAATATTTATTTCATACATTCTGATCATCAGAGTAACAAGTACGTCGAGTTGCAACGCCGAAAGATTCTTAGTTTGGGACTTGTTATTTTTCAAAGAAAATTATCACTCGCGGTGGTGTCAGGTTAAGGGTGGCTTCCGCAACCTCGATCAGGATGCAATGTTTTTTTCATACATTCTGATCATCAGAGAAACACGTATGTCGATTTGCAACGCCAAAAGATCCCTAGTTTGGGACTTGTAATTTTTCAAAGAAAATTATAACTCGCGGTGGTGTCAGGTGAAGGGTGGCTTCCGCAACCTCGATCAATATGGATTCTTTTTTCCATACATTCTGATTATCAGAGTGACACGTATGTTGATTTGCAACGCCGAAAGATTCTTAGTTTGGGACTTGTAATTTTTCAAAGAAAATTAATAATCGCAGGGGTGTCAGGTTAAGGGTGGCTTCCGCAACATCGATCGATATGAAATATTCTTTGCATACATTCTGATCATCAGAGTAACACGTACGTTGAGTTGCAACGCCGAGAGATTCTTAGTTTGGGACTTGAAATTTTTCAAACAAAAGTATCACTCGCGGGGGTGTTAGGTTGAGGGTGGCTCCCGCAACCTCGATCGAGATGCAATTCTCTTTTCATACATTCTGATAATCGGAATGACACGTTTTTTGATTTGCAACGCCGAGAGATTTATGGTTTGAGACTTGTAATTTTCCAGAGTAAATTAATAATCGCGAGAGTGTCAGGTTAAGGTGGGCTTCCGGAACCTCGATCGATATGAGATATTTGATTCATACATTCTGGTCATCAGAGTAACAAGTACGTCGAGTTGCAACGCCGAAAGATTCTTAGTTTGGGACTTGTTATTTTTCAAAGAAAATTATCACTCGCGGTGGTGTCAGGTGAAGGGTGGCTTCCGCAACCTCGATCAGGATGCAATATTCTTTTCATACATTCTGATCATCAGAGAAACACGTATGTCGATTTGCAACGCCAAAAGATCCCTAGTTTGGGACTTGTAATTTTTCAAAGAAAATTATAACTCGCGGTGGTGTCATGTGAAGGGTGGCTTCCGCAACCTCGATCAATATGGATTCTTCTTTTCATACATTCTGATCATCAGAGTGACACGTATGTTGATTTGCAACGCCGAAAGATTCTTAGTTTGGGACTTGTGATTTTTCGAAGAAAATTAATAATCGCAGGGGTGTCAGGTTAAGGGTGGCTTTCGCGACATCGATCGATATGAGATATTTTTTGCATACATTCTGATCATCAGAGTGACACGTATGTTGATTTGCAACGCCAAAAGATTCTTAGTTTGGGACTTGTATTTTTTCAAAGGAAATTATCACTTGCGGGGGTGTCAGGTTAAGGTGGGCTTCCGAAACCTCGATCGATATGAGATATTTGATTCATACATTCTGGTCATCAGAGTAACAAGTACGTCGAGTTGCCACGCCGAAAGATTCTTAGTTTGGGACTTGTTATTTTTCAAAGAAAATTATCACTCGCGGTGGTGTCAGGTAAAGGGTGGCTTCCGCAACCTCGATCAGGATGCAATGTTTTTTTCATACATTCTGATCATCAGAGAAACACGTATGTCGATTTGCAACGCCAAAAGATCCCTAGTTTGGGACTTGTAATTTTTCGAAGAAAATTATCACTACCGGGGGTGTCAGGTTGAGGGTGGCTTCTGCAACCTCGATGAATATGAAATATTTCTTTTATACCTTCTGATTATCAGAGTAACACGTACGTCGAGTTGGAACGCCGAGAGATTCTTAGTTTGGGACTTGTAATTTTTCAAAGAAAATTATCACTCGCGGGGGTGTCAGGTTGAGGGTGGCTTCCGCAACCTCGATAAATATGGAATATTTTTTTCATACATTCCGATCATCAGAGTAACACGTACGTCGATTTGCAACGCCGAGAGATTTTTAGTTTGGGACTTGTCATTTTCCAAAGTAAGTTAATAATCGCGAGGGTGTCAGGTTAAGGGTTGCTTCCGCAACCTCAACTGAGATGCAATATTTTTTTCATGAATTCTCATTCTTAGAGTAACACGTATTTTGATTTGCAACGCCAAAAGATTCCTTGTTTGGGACTTGTATTTTTTCAGAGGAAATTATCACTTGCGGGGGTGTCAGGTTAAGGTGGGCTTCTGCAACCTCGATCGAAATGAAATATTCTCTCCATACATTCTGATCATCAGAGTGACACGTATGTTGATTTGCGACGCCAAAAGATTCCTAGTTTGGGACTTGTATTTTTTCAAAGGAAATTATCACTTGCGGGGGTGTCAGGTTAAGGTGGGCTTCCGAAACCTCGATCGATATGAGATATTTGATTCATACATTCTGGTCATCAGAGTAACAAGTACGTCGAGTTGCCACGCCGAAAGATTCTTAGTTTGGGACTTGTTATTTTTCAAAGAAAATTATCACTCGCGGTGGTGTCAGGTAAAGGGTGGCTTCCGCAACCTCGATCAGGATGCAATGTTTTTTTCATACATTCTGATCATCAGAGAAACACGTATGTCGATTTGCAACGCCAAAAGATTCTTAGTTTGGGACTTGTAATTTTTCGAAGAAAATTATCACTACCGGGGGTGTCAGTTTGAGGGTGGCTTCTGCAACCTCGATGAATATGAAATATTTCTTTTATACCTTCTGATTATCAGAGTAACACGTACGTCGAGTTGGAACGCCGAGAGATTCTTAGTTTGGGACTTGTAATTCCTCAAAGAAAATTATCACTCGCGGGGGTGTCAGGTTGAGGGTGGCTTCCGCAACCTCGATAGATATGGAATATTTTTTTCATACATTCCAATCATCAGAGTAACACGTACGTCGATTTGCAACGCCGAGAGATTTTTAGTTTGGGACTTGTCATTTTCCAAAGTAAGTTAATAATCGCGAGGGTGTCAGGTTAAGGGTGGCTTCCGCAACCTCAACTGAGATGCAATATTTTTTTCATGAATTCTCATTCTTAGAGTAACACGTATTTCGATTTGCAACGCCAAAAGATTCCTTGTTTGGGACTTGTATTTTTTTAGAGGAAATTATCACTTGCGGGGGTGTCAGGTTAAGGTGGGCTTCTGCAACCTCGATCGAAATGAAATATTCTCTCCATACATTCTGATCATCAGAGTAACACGTACGTCGAGTTGCAACGCCGAGAGATTCTTAATTTGGGACTTGTAATTTTTTAAAGAAAATTATCACTCGCGGGGGTGTCAGGTTGAGGGTGGCTTCCGCAACCTCGATCGAAATGAAATATTCTTTCCATACATTTTGATCATCAGAGTAACACGTATGTCGATTTGCAACGCCAAAAGATCCCTAGTTTGGGACTTGTAATTTTTCAAAGAAAATTATAACTCGCGGTGGTGTCATGTGAAGGGTGGCTTCCGCAACCTCGATCAATATGGATTCTTCTTTTCATACATTCTGATCATCAGAGTGACACGTATGTTGATTTGCAACGCCGAAAGATTCTTAGTTTGGGACTTGTGATTTTTCGAAGAAAATTAATAATCGCAGGGGTGTCAGGTTAAGGGTGGCTTTCGCGACATCGATCGATATGAGATATTTTTTGCATACATTCTGATCATCAGAGTGACACGTATGTTGATTTGCAACGCCAAAAGATTCCTAGTTTGGGACTTGTATTTTTTCAAAGGAAAATATCACTTGCGGGGGTGTCAGGTTAAGGTGGGCTTCCGAAACCTCGATCGATATGAGATATTTGATTCATACATTCTGGTCATCAGAGTAACAAGTACGTCGAGTTGCCACGCCGAAAGATTCTTAGTTTGGGACTTGTTATTTTTCAAAGAAAATTATCACTCGCGGTGGTGTCAGGTAAAGGGTGGCTTCCGCAACCTCGATCAGGATGCAATGTTTTTTTCATACATTCTGATCATCAGAGAAACACGTATGTCGATTTGCAACGCCAAAAGATCCCTAGTTTGGGACTTGTAATTTTTCGAAGAAAATTATCACTACCGGGGGTGTCAGGTTGAGGGTGGCTTCTGCAACCTCGATGAATATGAAATATTTCTTTTATACCTTCTGATTATCAGAGTAACACGTACGTCGAGTTGAAACGCCGAGAGATTCTTAGTTTGGGACTTGTAATTTTTCAAAGAAAATTATCACTCGCGGGGGTGTCAGGTTGAGGGTGGCTTCCGCAACCTCGATAAATATGGAATATTTTTTTCATACATTCCGATCATCAGAGTAACACGTACGTCGATTTGCAACGCCGAGAGATTTTTAGTTTGGGACTTGTCATTTTCCAAAGTAAGTAATTAATCGCGAGGGTGTCAGGTTAAGGGTTGCTTCCGCAACCTCAACTGAGATGCAATATTTTTTTCATGAATTCTCATTCTTAGAGTAACACGTATTTTGATTTGCAACGCCAAAAGATTCCTTGTTTGGGACTTGTATTTTTTCAGAGGAAATTATCACTTGCGAGGGTGTCAGGTTAAGGTGGGCTTCTGCAACCTCGATCGAAATGAAATATTCTCTCCATACATTCTGATCATCAGAGTGACACGTATGTTGATTTGCGACGCCAAAAGATTCCTAGTTTGGGACTTGTATTTTTTCAAAGGAAATTATCACTTGCGGGGGTGTCAGGTTAAGGTGGGCTTCCGAAACCTCGATCGATATGAGATATTTGATTCATACATTCTGGTCATCAGAGTAACAAGTACGTCGAGTTGCCACGCCGAAAGATTCTTAGTTTGGGACTTGTTATTTTTCAAAGAAAATTATCACTCGCGGTGGTGTCAGGTAAAGGGTGGCTTCCGCAACCTCGATCAGGATGCAATGTTTTTTTCATACATTCTGATCATCAGAGAAACACGTATGTCGATTTGCAACGCCAAAAGATCCCTAGTTTGGGACTTGTAATTTTTCGAAGAAAATTATCACTACCGGGGGTGTCAGGTTGAGGGTGGCTTCTGCAACCTCGATGAATATGAAATATTTCTTTTATACCTTCTGATTATCAGAGTAACACGTACGTCGAGTTGGAACGCCGAGAGATTCTTAGTTTGGGACTTGTAATTTTTCAAAGAAAATTATCACTCGCGGGGGTGTCAGGTTGAGGGTGGCTTCCGCAACCTCGATAAATATGCAATATTTTTTTCATACATTCCGATCATCAGAGTAACACGTACGTCGATTTGCAACGCCGAGAGATTTTTAGTTTGGGACTTGTCATTTTCCAAAGTAAGTTAATAATCGCGAGGGTGTCAGGTTAAGGGTGGCTTCCGCAACCTCAACTGAGATGCAATATTTTTTTCATGAATTCTCATTCTTAGAGTAACACGTATTTTGATTTGCAACGCCAAAAGATTCCTTGTTTGGGACTTGTATTTTTTCAGAGGAAATTATCACTTGCGGGGGTGTCAGGTTAAGGTGGGCTTCTGCAACCTCGATCGAAATGAAATATTCTCTCCATACATTCTGATCATCAGAGTAACACGTACGTCGAGTTGCAACGCCGAGAGATTCTTAATTTGGGACTTGTAATTTTTTAAAGAAAATTATCACTCGCGGGGGTGTCAGGTTGAGGGTGGCTTCCGCAACCTCGATCGAAATGAAATATTCTTTCCATACATTTTGATCATCAGAGTAACACGTATGTCGATTTGCAACGCCGAAAGATCTTTAGTTTGGGACTTGTGATTTTTTGAAGAAAATTATCACTCGCGAGGGTGTCAGGTTAAGGGTGGCTCCCGCGAACTCGATCGGGATGCAATATTTATTTCATACATTCTGATCATCAGAGTAACAAGTACGTCGAGTTGCAACGCCGAAAGATTCTTAGTTTGGGACTTGTTATTTTTCAAAGAAAATTATCACTCGCGGTGGTGTCAGGTTAAGGGTGGCTTCCGCAACCTCGATCAGGATGCAATGTTTTTTTCATACATTCTGATCATCAGAGAAACACGTATGTCGATTTGCAACGCCAAAAGATCCCTAGTTTGGGACTTGTAATTTTTCAAAGAAAATTATAACTCGCGGTGGTGTCAGGTGAAGGGTGGCTTCCGCAACCTCGATCAATATGGATTCTTTTTTCCATACATTCTGATTATCAGAGTGACACGTATGTTGATTTGCAACGCCGAAAGATTCTTAGTTTGGGACTTGTAATTTTTCAAAGAAAATTAATAATCGCAGGGGTGTCAGGTTAAGGGTGGCTTCCGCAACATCGATCGATATGAAATATTCTTTGCATACATTCTGATCATCAGAGTAACACGTACGTTGAGTTGCAACGCCGAGAGATTCTTAGTTTGGGACTTGAAATTTTTCAAACAAAAGTATCACTCGCGGGGGTGTTAGGTTGAGGGTGGCTTCCGCAACCTCGATCGAGATGCAATTCTCTTTTCATACATTCTGATAATCGGAATAACACGTTTTTTGATTTGCAACGCCGAGAGATTTCTAGTTTGAGACTTGTAATTTTCCAGAGTAAATTAATAATCGCGAGAGTGTCAGGTTAAGGTGGGCTTCCGGAACCTCGATCGATATGAGATATTTGATTCATACATTCTGGTCATCAAAGTAACAAGTACGTCGAGTTGCAACGCCGAAAGATTCTTAGTTTGGGACTTGTTATTTTTCAAAGAAAATTATCACTCGCGGTGGTGTCAGGTGAAGGGTGGCTTCCGCAACCTCGATCAGGATGCAATATTCTTTTCATACATTCTGATCATCAGAGAAACACGTATGTCGATTTGCAACGCCAAAAGATCCCTAGTTTGGGACTTGTAATTTTTCAAAGAAAATTATAACTCGCGGTGGTGTCATGTGAAGGGTGGCTTCCGCAACCTCGATCAATATGGATTCTTCTTTTCATACATTCTGATCATCAGAGTGACACGTATGTTGATTTGCAACGCCGAAAGATTCTTAGTTTGGGACTTGTGATTTTTCGAAGAAAATTAATAATCGCAGGGGTGTCAGGTTAAGGGTGGCTTTCGCAACATCGATCGATATGAGATATTCTTTGCATACATTCTGATCATCAGAGTGACACGTATGTTGATTTGCAACGCCAAAAGATTCCTAGTTTGGGACTTGTATTTTTTCAAAGGAAATTATCACTTGCGGGGGTGTCAGGTTAAGGTGGGCTTCCGAAACCTCGATCGATATGAGATATTTGATTCATACATTCTGGTCATCAGAGTAACAAGTACGTCG
The DNA here is from genome assembly GCF_917208135.1 of Athalia rosae. Classification (NCBI taxonomy): domain Eukaryota; kingdom Metazoa; phylum Arthropoda; class Insecta; order Hymenoptera; family Athaliidae; genus Athalia; species Athalia rosae. The sequence goes on from NC_064028.1 coordinate 13,220,848, forward strand.
AGTTGCCACGCCGAAAGATTCTTAGTTTGGGACTTGTTATTTTTCAAAGAAAATTATCACTCGCGGTGGTGTCAGGTAAAGGGTGGCTTCCGCAACCTCGATCAGGATGCAATGTTTTTTTCATACATTCTGATCATCAGAGAAACACGTATGTCGATTTGCAACGCCAAAAGATCCCTAGTTTGGGACTTGTAATTTTTCGAAGAAAATTATCACTACCGGGGGTGTCAGGTTGAGGGTGGCTTCTGCAACCTCGATGAATATGAAATATTTCTTTTATACCTTCTGATTATCAGAGTAACACGTACGTCGAGTTGGAACGCCGAGAGATTCTTAGTTTGGGACTTGTAATTCTTCAAAGAAAATTATCACTCGCGGGGGTGTCAGGTTGAGGGTGGCTTCCGCAACCTCGATAAATATGGAATATTTTTTTCATACATTCCGATCATCAGAGTAACACGTACGTCGATTTGCAACGCCGAGAGATTTTTAGTTTGGGACTTGTCATTTTCCAAAGTAAGTTAATAATCGCGAGGGTGTCAGGTTAAGGGTTGCTTCCGCAACCTCAACTGAGATGCAATATTTTTTTCATGAATTCTCATTCTTAGAGTAACACGTATTTTGATTTGCAACGCCAAAAGATTCCTTGTTTGGGACTTGTATTTTTTCAGAGGAAATTATCACTTGCGGGGGTGTCAGGTTAAGGTGGGCTTCTGCAACCTCGATCGAAATGAAATATTCTCTCCATACATTCTGATCATCAGAGTGACACGTATGTTGATTTGCGACGCCAAAAGATTCCTAGTTTGGGACTTGTATTTTTTCAAAGGAAATTATCACTTGCGGGGGTGTCAGGTTAAGGTGGGCTTCCGAAACCTCGATCGATATGAGATATTTGATTCATACATTCTGGTCATCAGAGTAACAAGTACGTCGAGTTGCCACGCCGAAAGATTCTTAGTTTGGGACTTGTTATTTTTCAAAGAAAATTATCACTCGCGGTGGTGTCAGGTAAAGGGTGGCTTCCGCAACCTCGATCAGGATGCAATGTTTTTTTCATACATTCTGATCATCAGAGAAACACGTATGTCGATTTGCAACGCCAAAAGATCCCTAGTTTGGGACTTGTAATTTTTCGAAGAAAATTATCACTACCGGGGGTGTCAGGTTGAGGGTGGCTTCTGCAACCTCGATGAATATAAAATATTTCTTTTATACCTTCTGATTATCAGAGTAACACGTACGTCGAGTTGGAACGCCGAGAGATTCTTAGTTTGGGACTTGTAATTTTTCAAAGAAAATTATCACTCGCGGGGGTGTCAGGTTGAGGGTGGCTTCCGCAACCTCGATAAATATGGAATATTTTTTTCATACATTCCGATCATCAGAGTAACACGTACGTCGATTTGCAACGCCGAGAGATTTTTAGTTTGGGACTTGTCATTTTCCAAAGTAAGTTAATAATCGCGAGGGTGTCAGGTTAAGGGTGGCTTCCGCAACCTCAACTGAGATGCAATATTTTTTTCATGAATTCTCATTCTTAGAGTAACACGTATTTTGATTTGCAACGCCAAAAGATTCCTTGTTTGGGACTTGTATTTTTTCAGAGGAAATTATCACTTGCGGGGGTGTCAGGTTAAGGTGGGCTTCTGCAACCTCGATCGAAATGAAATATTCTCTCCATACATTCTGATCATCAGAGTAACACGTACGTCGAGTTGCAACGCCGAGAGATTCTTAATTTGGGACTTGTAATTTTTTAAAGAAAATTATCACTCGCGGGGGTGTCAGGTTGAGGGTGGCTTCCGCAACCTCGATCGAAATGAAATATTCTTTCCATACATTTTGATCATCAGAGTAACACGTATGTCGATTTGCAACGCCGAAAGATCTTTAGTTTGGGACTTGTGATTTTTTGAAGAAAATTATCACTCGCGAGGGTGTCAGGTTAAGGGTGGCTCCCGCGAACTCGATCGGGATGCAATATTCATTTCATACATTCTGATCATCAGAGTAACAAGTACGTCGAGTTGCAACGCCGAAAGATTCTTAGTTTGGGACTTGTTATTTTTCAAAGAAAATTATCACTCGCGGTGGTGTCAGGTTAAGGGTGGCTTCCGCAACCTCGATCAGGATGCAATATTTTTTTCATACATTCTGATCATCAGAGAAACACGTATGTCGATTTGCAACGCCAAAAGATCCCTAGTTTGGGACTTGTAATTTTTCAAAGAAAATTATAACTCGCGGTGGTGTCAGGTGAAGGGTGGCTTCCGCAACCTCGATCAATATGGATTCTTTTTTCCATACATTCTGATTATCAGAGTGACACGTATGTTGATTTGCAACGCCGAAAGATTCTTAGTTTGGGACTTGTAATTTTTCAAAGAAAATTAATAATCGCAGGGGTGTCAGGTTAAGGGTGGCTTCCGCAACATCGATCGATATGAAATATTTTTTGCATACATTCTGATCATCAGAGTAACACGTACGTTGAGTTGCAACGCCGAGAGATTCTTAGTTTGGGACTTGAAATTTTTCAAACAAAAGTATCACTCGCGGGGGTGTTAGGTTGAGGGTGGCTTCCGCAACCTCGATCGAGATGCAATTCTCTTTTCATACATTCTGATAATCGGAATAACACGTTTTTTGATTTGCAACGCCGAGAGATTTCTAGTTTGAGACTTGTAATTTTCCAGAGTAAATTAATAATCGCGAGAGTGTCAGGTTAAGGTGGGCTTCCGGAACCTCGATCGATATGAGATATTTGATTCATACATTCTGGTCATCAGAGTAACAAGTACGTCGAGTTGCAACGCCGAAAGATTCTTAGTTTGGGACTTGTTATTTTTCAAAGAAAATTATCACTCGCGGTGGTGTCAGGTGAAGGGTGGCTTCCGCAACCTCGATCAGGATGCAATATTCTTTTCATACATTCTGATCATCAGAGAAACACGTATGTCGATTTGCAACGCCAAAAGATCCCTAGTTTGGGACTTGTAATTTTTCAAAGAAAATTATAACTCGCGGTGGTGTCATGTGAAGGGTGGCTTCCGCAACCTCGATCAATATGGATTCTTCTTTTCATACATTCTGATCATCAGAGTGACACGTATGTTGATTTGCAACGCCGAAAGATTCTTAGTTTGGGACTTGTGATTTTTCGAAGAAAATTAATAATCGCAGGGGTGTCAGGTTAAGGGTGGCTTTCGCAACATCGATCGATATGAGATATTTTTTGCATACATTCTGATCATCAGAGTGACACGTATGTTGATTTGCAACGCCAAAAGATTCCTAGTTTGGGACTTGTATTCTTTCAAAGGAAATTATCACTTGCGGGGGTGTCAGGTTAAGGTGGGCTTCCGAAACCTCGATCGATATGAGATATTTGATTCATACATTCTGGTCATCAGAGTAACAAGTACGTCGAGTTGCCACGCCGAAAGATTCTTAGTTTGGGACTTGTTATTTTTCAAAGAAAATTATCACTCGCGGTGGTGTCAGGTAAAGGGTGGCTTCCGCAACCTCGATCAGGATGCAATGTTTTTTTCATACATTCTGATCATCAGAGAAACACGTATGTCGATTTGCAACGCCAAAAGATCCCTAGTTTGGGACTTGTAATTTTTCGAAGAAAATTATCACTACCGGGGGTGTCAGGTTGAGGGTGGCTTCTGCAACCTCGATGAATATGAAATATTTCTTTTATACCTTCTGATTATCAGAGTAACACGTACGTCGAGTTGGAACGCCGAGAGATTCTTAGTTTGGGACTTGTAATTTTTCAAAGAAAATTATCACTCGCGGGGGTGTCAGGTTGAGGGTGGCTTCCGCAACCTCGATAAATATGGAATATTTTTTTCATACATTCCGATCATCAGAGTAACACGTACGTCGATTTGCAACGCCGAGAGATTTTTAGTTTGGGACTTGTCATTTTCCAAAGTAAGTTAATAATCGCGAGGGTGTCAGGTTAAGGGTTGCTTCCGCAACCTCAACTGAGATGCAATATTTTTTTCATGAATTCTCATTCTTAGAGTAACACGTATTTTGATTTGCAACGCCAAAAGATTCCTTGTTTGGGACTTGTATTTTTTCAGAGGAAATTATCACTTGCGGGGGTGTCAGGTTAAGGTGGGCTTCTGCAACCTCGATCGAAATGAAATATTCTCTCCATACATTCTGATCATCAGAGTGACACGTATGTTGATTTGCGACGCCAAAAGATTCCTAGTTTGGGACTTGTATTTTTTCAAAGGAAATTATCACTTGCGGGGGTGTCAGGTTAAGGTGGGCTTCCGAAACCTCGATCGATATGAGATATTTGATTCATACATTCTGGTCATCAGAGTAACAAGTACGTCGAGTTGCCACGCCGAAAGATTCTTAGTTTGGGACTTGTTATTTTTCAAAGAAAATTATCACTCGCGGTGGTGTCAGGTAAAGGGTGGCTTCCGCAACCTCGATCAGGATGCAATGTTTTTTTCATACATTCTGATCATCAGAGAAACACGTATGTCGATTTGCAACGCCAAAAGATCCCTAGTTTGGGACTTGTAATTTTTCGAAGAAATATATCACTACCGGGGGTGTCAGGTTGAGGGTGGCTTCTGCAACCTCGATGAATATGAAATATTTCTTTTATACCTTCTGATTATCAGAGTAACACGTACGTCGAGTTGGAACGCCGAGAGATTCTTAGTTTGGGACTTGTAATTTTTCAAAGAAAATTATCACTCGCGGGGGTGTCAGGTTGAGGGTGGCTTCCGCAACCTCGATAAATATGCAATATTTTTTTCATACATTCCGATCATCAGAGTAACACGTACGTCGATTTGCAACGCCGAAAGATTTTTAGTTTGGGACTTGTCATTTTCCAAAGTAAGTTAATAATCGCGAGGGTGTCAGGTTAAGGGTGGCTTCCGCAACCTCAACTGAGATGCAATATTTTTTTCATGAATTCTTATTCTTAGAGTAACACGTATTTTGATTTGCAACGCCAAAAGGTTCCTTGTTTGGGACTTGTATTTTTTCAGAGAAAATTATCACTTGCGGGGGTGTCAGGTTAAGGTGGGCTTCTGCAACCTCGATCGAAATGAAATATTCTCTCCATACATTCTGATCATCAGAGTAACACGTACGTCGAGTTGCAACGCCGAGAGATTCTTAATTTGGGACTTGTAATTTTTTAAAGAAAATTATCACTCGCGGGGGTGTCAGGTTGAGGGTGGCTTCCGCAACCTCGATCAGAATGAAATATTCTTTCCATACATTCTGATCATCAGAGTAACACGTATGTCGATTTGCAACGCCGAGAGATCTTTAGTTTGGGACTTGTGATTTTTTGAAGAAAATTATCACTCGCGAGGGTGTCAGGTTAAGGGTGGCTCCCGCGAACTCAATCGGGATGCAATATCCATTTCATACATTCTGATCATCAGAGTAACAAGTACGTCGAGTTGCAACGCCGAAAGATTCTTAGTTTGGGACTTGTTATTTTTCAAAGAAAATTATCACTCGCGGTGGTGTCAGGTTAAGGGTGGCTTCCGCAACCTCGATCAGGATGCAATGTTTTTTTCATACATTCTGATCATCAGAGAAACACGTATGTCGATTTGCAACGCCAAAAGATCCCTAGTTTGGGACTTGTAATTTTTCAAAGAAAATTATAACTCGCGGTGGTGTCAGGTGAAGGGTGGCTTCCGCAACCTCGATCAATATGGATTCTTTTTTCCATACATTCTGATTATCAGAGTGACACGTATGTTGATTTGCAACGCCGAAAGATTCTTAGTTTGGGACTTGTAATTTTTCAAAGAAAATTAATAATCGCAGGGGTGTCAGGTTAGGGGGGCTTCCGCAACATCGATCGATATGAAATATTTTTTGCATACATTCTGATCATCAGAGTAACACGTACGTTGAGTTGCAACGCCGAGAGATTCTTAGTTTGGGACTTGAAATTTTTCAAACAAAAGTATCACTCGCGGGGGTGTTAGGTTGAGGGTGGCTTCCGCAACCTCGATCGAGATGCAATTCTCTTTTCATACATTCTGATAATCGGAATAACACGTTTTTTGATTTGCAACGCCGAGAGATTTCTAGTTTGAGACTTGTAATTTTCCAGAGTAAATTAATAATCGCGAGAGTGTCAGGTTAAGGTGGGCTTACGGAACCTCGATCGATATGAGATATTTGATTCATACATTCTGGTCATCAGAGTAACAAGTACGTCGAGTTGCAACGCCGAAAGATTCTTAGTTTGGGACTTGTTATTTTTCAAAGAAAATTATCACTCGCGGTGGTGTCAGGTGAAGGGTGGCTTCCGCAACCTCGATCAGGATGCAATATTCTTTTCATACATTCTGATCATCAGAGAAACACGTATGTCGATTTGCAACGCCAAAAGATCCCTAGTTTGGGACTTGTAATTTTTCAAAGAAAATTATAACTCGCGGTGGTGTCATGTGAAGGGTGGCTTCCGCAACCTCGATCAATATGGATTCTTCTTTTCATACATTCTGATCATCAGAGTGACACGTATGTTGATTTGCAACGCCGAAAGATTCTTAGTTTGGGACTTGTGATTTTTCGAAGAAAATTAATAATCGCAGGGGTGTCAGGTTAAGGGTGGCTTTCGCAACATCGATCGATATGAGATATTTTTTGCATACATTCTGATCATCAGAGTGACACGTATGTTGATTTGCAACGCCAAAAGATTCCTAGTTTGGGACTTGTATTTTTTCAAAGGAAATTATCACTTGCGGGGGTGTCAGGTTAAGGTGGGCTTCCGAAACCTCGATCGATATGAGATATTTGATTCATACATTCTGGTCATCAGAGTAACAAGTACGTCAAGTTGCCACGCCGAAAGATTCTTAGTTTGGGACTTGTTATTTTTCAAAGAAAATTATCACTCGCGGTGGTGTCAGGTGAAGGGTGGCTTCCGCAACCTCGATCAGGATGCAATATTCTTTTCATACATTCTGATCATCAGAGAAACACGTATGTCGATTTGCAACGCCAAAAGATCCCTAGTTTGGGACTTGTAATTTTTCAAAGAAAATTATAACTCGCGGTGGTGTCATGTGAAGGGTGGCTTCCGCAACCTCGATCGAGATGCAATTCTCTTTTCATACATTCTGATAATCGGAATAACACGTTTTTTGATTTGCAACGCCGAGAGATTTCTAGTTTGAGACTTGTAATTTTCCAGAGTAAATTAATAATCGCGAGAGTGTCAGGTTAAGGTGGGCTTCCGGAACCTCGATCGATATGAGATATTTGATTCATACATTCTGGTCATCAGAGTAACAAGTACGTCGAGTTGCAACGCCGAAAGATTCTTAGTTTGGGACTTGTTATTTTTCAAAGAAAATTATCACTCGCGGTGGTGTCAGGTGAAGGGTGGCTTCCGCAACCTCGATCAGGATGCAATATTCTTTTCATACATTCTGATCATCAGAGAAACACGTATGTCGATTTGCAACGCCAAAAGATCCCTAGTTTGGGACTTGTAATTTTTCAAAGAAAATTATAACTCGCGGTGGTGTCATGTGAAGGGTGGCTTTCGCAACCTCGATCAATATGGATTCTTCTTTTCATACATTCTGATCATCAGAGTGACACGTATGTTGATTTGCAACGCCGAAAGATTCTTAGTTTGGGACTTGTGATTTTTCGGAGAAAATTGATAATCGCAGGGGTGTCAGGTTAAGGGTGGCTTTCGCAACATCGATCGATATGAGATATTTTTTGCATACATTCTGATCATCAGAGTGACACGTATGTTGATTTGCAACGCCAAAAGATTCCTAGTTTGGGACTTGTATTTTTTCAAAGGAAATTATCACTTGCGGGGGTGTCAGGTTAAGGTGGGCTTCCGAAACCTCGATCGATATGAGATATTTGATTCATACATTCTGGTCATCAGAGTAACAAGTACGTCGAGTTGCCACGCCGAAAGATTCTTAGTTTGGGACTTGTTATTTTTCAAAGAAAATTATCACTCGCGGTGGTGTCAGGTAAAGGGTGGCTTCCGCAACCTCGATCAGGATGCAATGTTTTTTTCATACATTCTGATCATCAGAGAAACACGTATGTCGATTTGCAACGCCAAAAGATCCCTAGTTTGGGACTTGTAATTTTTCAAAGAAAATTATAACTCGCGGTGGTGTCAGGTGAAGGGTGGCTTCCGCAACCTCGATCAATATGGATTCTTCTTCCCATACATTCTGATTATCAGAGTGACACGTATGTTGATTTGCCACGCCGAAAGATTCTTAGTTTGGGACTTGTAATTTTTCAAAGAAAATTAATAATCGCAGGGGTGTCAGGTTAAGGGTGGCTTCCGCAACATCGATCAATATGAAATATTTTTCGCATACATTCTGATCATCGGAGTAACACGTACGTTGAGTTGCAACGCCAGGAGATTCTTAGTTTGAGACTTGAAATTTTTCAAACAAAAGTATCACTCGCGGGGGTGTTAGGTTGAGGGTGGCTTCCGCAACCTCGATAAATATGGAATATTCTTTCCATACATTCCGATCATCAGAGTAACACGTACGTTGATTTGCAACGCCGAGAGATTTTTAGTTTGAGACTTGTAATTTTTCGAAGAAAATTATCACTAGCGAGGGTGTCAGGTTGAGGGTGGCTTCCGCAACCTCGATCGATATGGAATATTTCTTTCATACATTCTGATCATCAGAGTAACACGTACGTTGATTTGCAATGCCGAGAGATTTTTAGTTTGGGACTTGAACTTTTTCAAAGAAAATTATCACTCGCGGGGGTGTTAGGTTGAGGGTGGCTTCCGCAACCTCGATCGAGATGCAATTCTCTTCTCATACATTCTGATAATCGGAATAACACGTTTTTTGATTTGCAACGCCGAGAGATTTCTAGTTTGAGACTTGTAATTTTTCAAAGAAAATTATAACTCGCGGTGGTGTCAGGTGAAGGGTGGCTTCCGCAACCTCGATCAATATGGATTCTTATTTCCATACATTCTGATTATCAGAGTGACACGTATGTTGATTTGCAACGCCGAAAGATTCTTAGTTTGAGACTTGTAATTTTTCAAAGAAAATTATAACTCGCGGTGGTGTCAGGTGAAGGGTGGCTTCCGCAACCTCGATCAATATGGATTCTTATTTCCATACATTCTGATTATCAGAGTGACACGTATGTTGATTTGCAACGCCGAAAGATTCTTAGTTTGGGACTTGTAATTTTTCAAAGAAAATTAATAATCGCGAGGGTGTCAGGTTAAGGGTGGCTTCCGCAACCTCACCTAAGATGCATTTTTTTTTCTTTTTCATGAATTCTAATTCTCAGAGTGACACGTATGTCGATTTGCAACGCCAAAAGATCCCTAGTTTGGGACTTGTAATTTTTCAAAGAAAATTATCACTTGCGGGGGTGTCAGGTTAAGGTGGGCTTCCGCAACCTCGATCGATATAAAATATTTATTTCATACATTCTGATCATCAGAGTAACAAGTACGTCGAGTTGCAACGCCGAAAGATTCTTAGTTTGGGACTTGTTATTTTTCAAAGAAAATTATCACTCGCGGTGGTGTCAGGTAAAGGGTGGCTTCCGCAACCTTGATCGGGATGCAATGTTTTTTTCATACATTCTGATCATCAGAGAAACACGTATGTCGATTTGCAACGCCAAAAGATCCCTAGTTTGGGACTTGTAATTTTTCAAAGAAAATTATAACTCGCGGTGGTGTCAGGTGAAGGGTGGCTTCCGCAACCTCGATCAATATGGATTCTTATTTCCATACATTCTGATTATCAGAGTGACACGTATGTTGATTTGCAACGCCGAAAGATTCTTAGTTTGGGACTTGTAATTTTTCAAAGAAAATTAATAATCGCAGGGGTGTCAGGTTAAGGGTGGCTTCCGCAACATCGATCGATATGAAATATTTTTTGCATACATTCTGATCATCAGAGTAACACGTACGTCGAGTTGCAACGCCGAGAGATTCTTAGTTTGGGACTTGAAATTTTTCAAAGAAAAGTATCACTCGCGGGGGTGTTAGGTTGAGGGTGGCTTCCGCAACCTCGATCGAGATGCCATTCTCTTTTCATACATTCTGATAATCGGAATAACACGTTTTTTGATTTGCAACGCCGAGAGATTTCTAGTTTGAGACTTGTAATTTTCCAAAGTAAATTAATAATCGCGAGAGTGTCAGGTTAAGGGTGGCTTCCGCAACCTCAACTGAGATGCAATTTTTTTTTCATGAATTCTGATTCTTAGAGTAACACGTATGTCAATTTGCAACGCCAAAAGATCCCTAGTTTGGGACTTGTAATTTTTCGAAGAAAATTATCACTAGCGGGGGTGTCAGGTTGAGGGTGGCTTCCGCAACCTCGATCGATATGGAATATTTCTTTCATACATTCTGATCATCAGAGTGACACGTATGTTGATTTGCAACGCCAAAAGATTCCTAGTTTGGGACTTGTATTTTTTCAAAGGAAATTATCACTTGCGGGGGTGTCAGGTTAAGGTGGGCTTCCGAAACCTCGATCGATATGAGATATTTGATTCATACATTCTGGTCATCAGAGTAACAAGTACGTCGAGTTGCCACGCCGAAAGATTCTTAGTTTGGGACTTGTTATTTTTCAAAGAAAATTATCACTCGCGGTGGTGTCAGGTGAAGGGTGGCTTCCGCAACCTCGATCAGGATGCAATATTCTTTTCATACATTCTGATCATCAGAGAAACACGTATGTCGATTTGCAACGCCAAAAGATCCCTAGTTTGGGACTTGTAATTTTTCAAAGAAAATTATAACTCGCGGTGGTGTCATGTGAAGGGTGGCTTCCGCAACCTCGATCGAGATGCAATTCTCTTTTCATACATTCTGATAATCGGAATAACACGTTTTTTGATTTGCAACGCCGAGAGATTTCTAGTTTGAGACTTGTAATTTTCCAGAGTAAATTAATAATCGCGAGAGTGTCAGGTTAAGGTGGGCTTCCGGAACCTCGATCGATATGAGATATTTGATTCATACATTCTGGTCATCAGAGTAACAAGTACGTCGAGTTGCAACGCCGAAAGATTCTTAGTTTGGGACTTGTTATTTTTCAAAGAAAATTATCACTCGCGGTGGTGTCAGGTGAAGGGTGGCTTCCGCAACCTCGATCAGGATGCAATATTCTTTTCATACATTCTGATCATCAGAGAAACACGTATGTCGATTTGCAACGCCAAAAGATCCCTAGTTTGGGACTTGTAATTTTTCAAAGAAAATTATAACTCGCGGTGGTGTCATGTGAAGGGTGGCTTTCGCAACCTCGATCAATATGGATTCTTCTTTTCATACATTCTGATCATCAGAGTGACACGTATGTTGATTTGCAACGCCGAAAGATTCTTAGTTTGGGACTTGTGATTTTTCGGAGAAAATGAATAATCGCAGGGGTGTCAGGTTAAGGGTGGCTTTCGCAACATCGATCGATATGAGATATTTTTTGCATACATTCTGATCATCAGAGTGACACGTATGTTGATTTGCAACGCCAAAAGATTCCTAGTTTGGGACTTGTATTTTTTCAAAGGAAATTATCACTTGCGGGGGTGTCAGGTTAAGGTGGGCTTCCGAAACCTCGATCGATATGAGATATTTGATTCATACATTCTGGTCATCAGAGTAACAAGTACGTCGAGTTGCCACGCCGAAAGATTCTTAGTTTGGGACTTGTTATTTTTCAAAGAAAATTATCACTCGCGGTGGTGTCAGGTAAAGGGTGGCTTCCGCAACCTCGATCAGGATGCAATGTTTTTTTCATACATTCTGATCATCAGAGAAACACGTATGTCGATTTGCAACGCCAAAAGATCCCTAGTTTGGGACTTGTAATTTTTCAAAGAAAATTATAACTCGCGGTGGTGTCAGGTGAAGGGTGGCTTCCGCAACCTCGATCAATATGGATTCTTCTTCCCATACATTCTGATTATCAGAGTGACACGTATGTTGATTTGCCACGCCGAAAGATTCTTAGTTTGGGACTTGTAATTTTTCAAAGAAAATTAATAATCGCAGGGGTGTCAGGTTAAGGGTGGCTTCCGCAACATCGATCGATATGAAATATTTTTCGCATACATTCTGATCATCGGAGTAACACGTACGTTGAGTTGCAACGCCAGGAGATTCTTAGTTTGAGACTTGAAATTTTTCAAACAAAAGTATCACTCGCGGGGGTGTTAGGTTGAGGGTGGCTTCCGCAACCTCGATAAATATGGAATATTCTTTCCATACATTCCGATCATCAGAGTAACACGTACGTTGATTTGCAACGCCGAGAGATTTTTAGTTTGAGACTTGTAATTTTTCGAAGAAAATTATCACTAGCGGGGGTGTCAGGTTGAGGGTGGCTTCCGCAACCTCGATCGATATGGAATATTTCTTTCATACATTCTGATCATCAGAGTAACACGTACGTTGATTTGCAATGCCGAGAGATTTTTAGTTTGGGACTTGAACTTTTTCAAAGAAAATTATCACTCGCGGGGGTGTTAGGTTGAGGGTGGCTTCCGCAACCTCGATCGAGATGCAATTCTCTTTTCATACATTCTGATAATCGGAATATCACGTTTTTTGATTTGCAACGCCGAGAGATTTCTAGTTTGAGACTTGTAATTTTCTAAAGTAAGTTAATAATCGCGAGGGTGTCAGGTTAAGGGTGGCTTCCGCAACCTCACCTAAGATGCATTTTTTTTTCTTTTTCATGAATTCTAATTCTCAGAGTGACACGTATGTCGATTTGCAACGCCAAAAGATCCCTAGTTTGGGACTTGTAATTTTTCAAAGAAAATTATCACTTGCGGGGGTGTCAGGTTAAGGTGGGCTTCCGCAACCTCGATCGATATAAAATATTTATTTCATACATTCTGATCATCAGAGTAACAAGTACGTCGAGTTGCAACGCCGAAAGATTCTTAGTTTGGGACTTGTTATTTTTCAAAGAAAATTATCACTCGCGGTGGTGTCAGGTAAAGGGTGGCTTCCGCAACCTTGATCGGGATGCAATGTTTTTTTCATACATTCTGATCATCAGAGAAACACGTATGTCGATTTGCAACGCCAAAAGATCCCTAGTTTGGGACTTGTAATTTTTCAAAGAAAATTATAACTCGCGGTGGTGTTAGGTGAAGGGTGGCTTCCGCAACCTCGATCAATATGGATTCTTATTTCCATACATTCTGATTATCAGAGTGACACGTATGTTGATTTGCAACGCCGAAAGATTCTTAGTTTGGGACTTGTAATTTTTCAAAGAAAATTAATAATCGCAGGGGTGTCAGGTTAAGGGTGGCTTCCGCAACATCGATCGATATGAAATATTTTTTGCATACATTCTGATCATCAGAGTAACACGTACGTCGAGTTGCAACGCCGAGAGATTCTTAGTTTGGGACTTGAAATTTTTCAAAGAAAAGTATCACTCGCGGGGGTGTTAGGTTGAGGGTGGCTTCCGCAACCTCGATCGAGATGCCATTCTCTTTTCATACATTCTGATAATCGGAATAACACGTTTTTTGATTTGCAACGCCGAGAGATTTCTAGTTTGAGACTTGTAATTTTCCAAAGTAAATTAATAATCGCGAGAGTGTCAGGTTAAGGGTGGCTTCCGCAACCTCAACTGAGATGCAATTTTTTTTTCATGAATTCTGATTCTTAGAGTAACACGTATGTCAATTTGCAACGCCAAAAGATCCCTAGTTTGGGTCTTGTAATTTTTCGAAGAAAATTATCACTAGCGGGGGTGTCAGGTTGAGGGTGGCTTCCGCAACCTCGATCGATATGGAATATTTCTTTCATACATTCTGATCATCAGAGTAACACGTACGTTGATTTGCAATGCCGAGAGATTTTTGGTTTGGGACTTGAACTTTTTCAAAGAAAATTATCACTCGCGGGGGTGTTAGGTTGAGGGTGGCTTCCGCAACCTCGATCGAGATGCAATTCTCTTTTCATACATTCTGATAATCGGAATAACACGTTTTTTGATTTGCAACGCCGAGAGATTTCTAGTTTGAGACTTGTAATTTTCTAAAGTAAGTTAATAATCGCGAGGGTGTCAGGTTAAGGGTGGCTTCCGCAACCTCAACTAAGATGCATTTTTTTTTCTTTTTCATGAATTCTAATTCTCAGAGTGACACGTATGTCGATTTGCAACGCCAAAAGATCCCTAGTTTGGGACTTGTAATTTTTCAAAGAAAATTATCACTTGCGGGGGTGTCAGGTCAAGGTGGGCTTCCGCAACCTCGATCGATATAAAATATTTATTTCATACATTCTGATCATCAGAGTAACAAGTACGTCGAGTTGCAACGCCGAAAGATTCTTAGTTTGGGACTTGTTATTTTTCAAAGAAAATTATCACTCGCGGTGGTGTCAGGTAAAGGGTGGCTTCCGCAACCTTGATCGGGATGCAATGTTTTTTTCATACATTCTGATCATCAGAGAAACACGTATGTCGATTTGCAACGCCAAAAGATCCCTAGTTTGGGACTTGTAATTTTTCAAAGAAAATTATAACTCGCGGTGGTGTCAGGTAAAGGGTGGCTTCCGCAACCTCGATCAATATGGATTCTTCTTTCCATACATTCTGATTATCAGAGTGACACGTATGTTGATTTGCAACGCCGAAAGATTCTTAGTTTGGGACTTGTAATTTTTCAAAGAAAATTAATAATCGCAGGGGTGTCAGGTTAAGGGTGGCTTCCGCAACATCGATCGATATGAAATATTTTTTGCATACATTCTGATCATCAGAGTAACACGTACGTCGAGTTGCAACGCCGAGAGATTTTTAGTTTGGGACTTGAAATTTTTCAAAGAAAAGTATCACTCGCGGGGCTGTTAGGTTGAGGGTGGCTTCCGCAACCTCGATCGAGATGCAATTCTCTTTTCATACATTCTGATAATCGGAATAACACGTTTTTTGATTTGCAACGCCGAGAGATTTCTAGTTTGAGACTTGTAATTTTCCAAAGTAAATTAATAATCGCGAGAGTGTCAGGTTAAGGGTGGCTTCCGCAACCTCAACTGAGATGCAATATTTTTTTCATGAATTTTGATTCTTAGAGTAACACGTATGTCAATTTGCAACGCCAAAAGATCCCTAGTTTGGGACTTGTAATTTTTCGAAGAAAATTATCACTTGCAGGGGTGTCAGGTTAAGGTGGGCTTCCGCAACCTTGATCGATATGAAAAATTCATTTCATACATTCTGATCATCAGAGTAACAAGTACGTCGAGTTGCAACGCCGAAAGATTCTTAGTTTAGGACTTGTTATTTTTCAAAGAAAATTATAACTCGCGGAGGTGTCAGGTGAAGGGTGGCTTCCGCAACCTCGATCAATATGGATTTTTTTTTCCATACATTCTGATCATCAGAGTGACACGTATGTTGATTTGCAACGCCGAAAGATTCTTAGTTTGGGACTTGTAATCTTTCAAAAAAAATTATCACTCGCGGGGGTGTCAGGTTGAAGGTGGCTTCCGCAACCTCGATAACTATGGAATATTTTTCTCATACATTCTAATCATCAGAGTAACACGTACGTTGATTTGCAACGCCGAGAGATTCTTAGTTCGGGACTTTTAATTTTTCAAAGGAAATTACCACTACCAGGGGTGTCAGGTTGAGGGTGGCTTCCGCAACCTCGATGAATATGGAATATTTCTTTTATACATTCTGATCATCAGAGTAACACGTATGTCGATTTGCAACGCCGAGAGATCCCTAGTTCAAGACTTGTAATTTTTCAAAGAAAATTATCACTTGCGGGGGTGTCCGGTTAAGGGTGGCTTCCGCAACCTCGATCGATATGAAATATTTTTTTCATACATCTTGATCATCAGAGTCACACGAACGTCGAGTTGCAACGCCAAAAGATTTGTAGTTTGGGACTTGTAATTTTTCAAAAAGAATTAATAATCGCAGGGGTGTCAGGTTAAGGGTGGCTTCCGCAACATCGATCGATATGGAATATTTCTTTTATACCTTCTGATTATCAGAGTAACACGTACGTCGAGTTGGAACGCCGAGAGATTCTTAGTTTGGGACTCGTAATTTTTCAAAGAAAATTATCACTCGCGGGGGTGTCAGGTTGAGGGTGGCTTCCGCAACCTCGATAAATATGGAATATTCTTTCGATACATTCCGATCATCAGAGTAACACGTACGTTGATTTGCAACGCCGAGAGATTTTTAGTTTGGGACTTGTCATTTTCCAAAGTAAGTTAATAATCGCGAGGGTGTCAGGTTAAGGGTGGCTTCCGCAACCTCAACTGAGATGCAATATTTTTTTCATGAATTCTCATTCTTAGTGTAACACGTATTTTGATTTGCAACGCCAAAAGATTCCTAGTTTGGGACTTGTAATTTTTCAAAGGAAATTATCACTTGCGGGGGTGTCAGGTTAAGGTGGGCTTCCGCAACCTCGATCAATATGAAATATTTGATTCATACATTCTGGTCATCAGAGTAACAAGTACTTTGAGTTGCAACGCCGTAAGATTTTTAGTTTGGGACTTGTGATTTTTTGAAGAAAATTATCACTCGCGGGGGTGTTAGGTTAAGGGTGGCTTCCGCAACCTCGATAAATATGGAATATTCTTTTCATACATTTCGATCATCAGAGTGACACGTACGTTGATTTGCAACGCCGAGAGATGTTTAGTTTGAGACTTGTCATTTTTCGAAGAAAATTATCACTAGCGGGGGTGTCAGGTTGAGGGTGGCTTCCGCAACCTCGATCGATATGGAATATTTCTTTGATACATTCTGATCATCAGAGTAACACGTACGTTGATTTGCAATGCCGAGAGATTTTAAGTTTGGGACTTGAACTTTTTCAAAGAAAATTATCACTCGCGGGGGTGTTAGGTTGAGGGTAGCTTCCGCAACCTCGATCGAGATGCAATTCTCTTTTCATACATTCTGATAATCGGAATAACACGTTTTTTGATTTGCAACGCCGAGAGATTTCTAGTTTGAGACTTGTAATTTTCTAAAGTAAGTTAATAATCGCGAGGGTGTCAGGTTAAGGGTGGCTTCCGCAACCTCAACTAAGATGCATTTTTTTTTCTTTTTCATGAATTCTAATTCTCAGAGTGACACGTATGTCGATTTGCAACGCCAAAAGATCCCTAGTTTGGGACTTGTAATTTTTCAAAGAAAATTATCACTTGCGGGGGTGTCAGCTCAAGGTGGGCTTCCGCAACCTCGATCGATATAAAATATTTATTTCATACATTCTGATCATCAGAGTAACAAGTACGTCGAGTTGCAACGCCGAAAGATTCTTAGTTTGGGACTTGTTATTTTTCAAAGAAAATTATCACTCGCGGTGGTGTCAGGTAAAGGGTGGCTTCCGCAACCTTGATCGGGATGCAATGTTTTTTTCATACATTCTGATCATCAGAGAAAAACGTATGTCGATTTGCAACGCCAAAAGATCCCTAGTTTGGAACTTGTAATTTTTCAAAGAAAATTATAACTCGCGGTGGTGTCAGGTGAAGGGTGGCTTCCGCAACCTCGATCAATATGGATTCTCCTTTCCATACATTCTGATTATCAGAGTGACACGTATGTTGATTTGCAACGCCGAAAGATTCTTAGTTTGGGACTTGTAATTTTTCAAAGAAAATTAATAATCGCAGGGGTGTCAGGTTAAGGGTGGCTTCCGCAACATCGATCGATATGAAATATTTTTTGCATACATTCTGATCATCAGAGTAACACGTACGTCGAGTTGCAACGCCGAGAGATTCTTAGTTTGGGACTTGAAATTTTTCAAAGAAAAGTATCACTCGCGGGGGTGTTAGGTTGAGGGTGGCTTCCGCAACCTCGATCGAGATGCAATTCTCTTTTCATACATTCTGATAATCGGAATAACACGTTTTTTGATTTGCAACGCCGAGAGATTTCTAGTTTGAGACTTGTAATTTTCCAAAGTAAATTAATAATCGCGAGAGTGTCAGGTTAAGGGTGGCTTCCGCAACTTCAACTGAGATGCAATATTTTTTTCATGAATTTTGATTCTTAGAGTAACACGTATGTCAATTTGCAACGCCAAAAGATCCCTAGTTTGGGACTTGTAATTTTTCGAAGAAAATTATCACTTGCAGGGGTGTCAGGTTAAGGTGGGCTTCCGCAACCTTGATCGATATGAAAAATTCATTTCATACATTCTGATCATCAGAGTAACAAGTTCGTCGAGTTGCAATGCCGAAAGATTCTTAGTTTAGGACTTGTTATTTTTCAAAGAAAATTATAACTCGCGGAGGTGTCAGGTGAAGGGTGGCTTCCGCAACCTCGATCAATATGGATTTCTTTTTCCATACATTCTGATCATCAGAGTGACACGTATGTTGATTTGCAACGCCGAAAGATTCTTAGTTTGGGACTTGTAATCTTTCAAAAAAAATTATCACTCGCGGGGGTGTCAGGTTGAAGGTGGCTTCCGCAACCTCGATCGAGATGCAATTCTCTTTTCATACATTCTGATAATCGGAATAACACGTTTTTTGATTTGCAACGCCGAGAGATTTCTAGTTTGAGACTTGTAATTTTCCAAAGTAAATTAATAATCGCGAGAGTGTCAGGTTAAGGGTGGCTTCCGCAACCTCAACTGAGATGCAATTTTTTTTTCATGAATTCTGATTCTTAGAGTAACACGTATGTCAATTTGCAACGCCAAAAGATCCCTAGTTTGGGACTTGTAATTTTTCGAAGAAAATTATCACTAGCGGGGGTGTCAGGTTGAGGGTGGCTTCCGCAACCTCGATCGATATGGAATATTTCTTTCATACATTCTGATCATCAGAGTAACACGTACGTTGATTTGCAATGCCGAGAGATTTTTGGTTTGGGACTTGAACTTTTTCAAAGAAAATTATCACTCGCGGGGGTGTTAGGTTGAGGGTGGCTTCCGCAACCTCGATCGAGATGCAATTCTCTTTTCATACATTCTGATAATCGGAATAACACGTTTTTTGATTTGCAACGCCGAGAGATTTCTAGTTTGAGACTTGTAATTTTCTAAAGTAAGTTAATAATCGCGAGGGTGTCAGGTTAAGGGTGGCTTCCGCAACCTCAACTAAGATGCATTTTTTTTTCTTTTTCATGAATTCTAATTCTCAGAGTGACACGTATGTCGATTTGCAACGCCAAAAGATCCCTAGTTTGGGACTTGTAATTTTTCAAAGAAAATTATCACTTGCGGGGGTGTCAGGTCAAGGTGGGCTTCCGCAACCTCGATCGATATAAAATATTTATTTCATACATTCTGATCATCAGAGTAACAAGTACGTCGAGTTGCAACGCCGAAAGATTCTTAGTTTGGGACTTGTTATTTTTCAAAGAAAATTATCACTCGCGGTGGTGTCAGGTAAAGGGTGGCTTCCGCAACCTTGATCGGGATGCAATGTTTTTTTCATACATTCTGATCATCAGAGAAACACGTATGTCGATTTGCAACGCCAAAAGATCCCTAGTTTGGGACTTGTAATTTTTCAAAGAAAATTATAACTCGCGGTGGTGTCAGGTAAAGGGTGGCTTCCGCAACCTCGATCAATATGGATTCTTCTTTCCATACATTCTGATTATCAGAGTGACACGTATGTTGATTTGCAACGCCGAAAGATTCTTAGTTTGGGACTTGTAATTTTTCAAAGAAAATTAATAATCGCAGGGGTGTCAGGTTAAGGGTGGCTTCCGCAACATCGATCGATATGAAATATTTTTTGCATACATTCTGATCATCAGAGTAACACGTACGTCGAGTTGCAACGCCGAGAGATTTTTAGTTTGGGACTTGAAATTTTTCAAAGAAAAGTATCACTCGCGGGGCTGTTAGGTTGAGGGTGGCTTCCGCAACCTCGATCGAGATGCAATTCTCTTTTCATACATTCTGATAATCGGAATAACACGTTTTTTGATTTGCAACGCCGAGAGATTTCTAGTTTGAGACTTGTAATTTTCCAAAGTAAATTAATAATCGCGAGAGTGTCAGGTTAAGGGTGGCTTCCGCAACCTCAACTGAGATGCAATATTTTTTTCATGAATTTTGATTCTTAGAGTAACACGTATGTCAATTTGCAACGCCAAAAGATCCCTAGTTTGGGACTTGTAATTTTTCGAAGAAAATTATCACTTGCAGGGGTGTCAGGTTAAGGTGGGCTTCCGCAACCTTGATCGATATGAAAAATTCATTTCATACATTCTGATCATCAGAGTAACAAGTACGTCGAGTTGCAACGCCGAAAGATTCTTAGTTTAGGACTTGTTATTTTTCAAAGAAAATTATAACTCGCGGAGGTGTCAGGTGAAGGGTGGCTTCCGCAACCTCGATCAATATGGATTTTTTTTTCCATACATTCTGATCATCAGAGTGACACGTATGTTGATTTGCAACGCCGAAAGATTCTTAGTTTGGGACTTGTAATCTTTCAAAAAAAATTATCACTCGCGGGGGTGTCAGGTTGAAGGTGGCTTCCGCAACCTCGATAACTATGGAATATTTTTCTCATACATTCTAATCATCAGAGTAACACGTACGTTGATTTGCAACGCCGAGAGATTCTTAGTTCGGGACTTTTAATTTTTCAAAGAAAATTACCACTACCAGGGGTGTCAGGTTGAGGGTGGCTTCCGCAACCTCGATGAATATGGAATATTTCTTTTATACATTCTGATCATCAGAGTAACACGTATGTCGATTTGCAACGCCGAGAGATCCCTAGTTCAAGACTTGTAATTTTTCAAAGAAAATTATCACTTGCGGGGGTGTCCGGTTAAGGGTGGCTTCCGCAACCTCGATCGATATGAAATATTTTTTTCATACATCTTGATCATCAGAGTCACACGAACGTCGAGTTGCAACGCCAAAAGATTTGTAGTTTGGGACTTGTAATTTTTCAAAAAGAATTAATAATCGCAGGGGTGTCAGGTTAAGGGTGGCTTCCGCAACATCGATCGATATGAAATATTTCTTTTATACCTTCTGATTATCAGAGTAACACGTACGTCGAGTTGGAACGCCGAGAGATTCTTAGTTTGGGACTCGTAATTTTTCAAAGAAAATTATCACTCGCGGGGGTGTCAGGTTGAGGGTGGCTTCCGCAACCTCGATAAATATGGAATATTCTTTCGATACATTCCGATCATCAGAGTAACACGTACGTTGATTTGCAACGCCGAGAGATTTTTAGTTTGGGACTTGTCATTTTCCAAAGTAAGTTAATAATCGCGAGGGTGTCAGGTTAAGGGTGGCTTCCGCAACCTCAACTGAGATGCAATATTTTTTTCATGAATTCTCATTCTTAGTGTAACACGTATTTTGATTTGCAACGCCAAAAGATTCCTAGTTTGGGACTTGTAATTTTTCAAAGGAAATTATCACTTGCGGGGGTGTCAGGTTGAGGTGGGCTTCCGCAACCTCGATCAATATGAAATATTTGATTCATACATTCTGGTCATCAGAGTAACAAGTACTTTGAGTTGCAACGCCGTAAGATTTTTAGTTTGGGACTTGTGATTTTTTGAAGAAAATTATCACTCGCGGGGGTGTTAGGTTAAGGGTGGCTTCCGCAACCTCGATAAATATGGAATATTCTTTTCATACATTTCGATCATCAGAGTGACACGTACGTTGATTTGCAACGCCGAGAGATGTTTAGTTTGAGACTTGTCATTTTTCGAAGAAAATTATCACTAGCGGGGGTGTCAGGTTGAGGGTGGCTTCCGCAACCTCGATCGATATGGAATATTTCTTTGATACATTCTGATCATCAAAGTAACACGTACGTTGATTTGCAATGCCGAGAGATTTTAAGTTTGGGACTTGAACTTTTTCAAAGAAAATTATCACTCGCGGGGGTGTTAGGTTGAGGGTAGCTTCCGCAACCTCGATCGAGATGCAATTCTCTTTTCATACATTCTGATAATCGGAATAACACGTTTTTTGATTTGCAACGCCGAGAGATTTCTAGTTTGAGACTTGTAATTTTCTAAAGTAAGTTAATAATCGCGAGGGTGTCAGGTTAAGGGTGGCTTCCGCAACCTCAACTAAGATGCATTTTTTTTTCTTTTTCATGAATTCTAATTCTCAGAGTGACACGTATGTCGATTTGCAACGCCAAAAGATCCCTAGTTTGGGACTTGTAATTTTTCAAAGAAAATTATCACTTGCGGGGGTGTCAGGTCAAGGTGGGCTTCCGCAACCTCGATCGATATAAAATATTTATTTCATACATTCTGATCATCAGAGTAACAAGTACGTCGAGTTGCAACGCCGAAAGATTCTTAGTTTGGGACTTGTTATTTTTCAAAGAAAATTATCACTCGCGGTGGTGTCAGGTAAAGGGTGGCTTCCGCAACCTTGATCGGGATGCAATGTTTTTTTCATACATTCTGATCATCAGAGTAACACGTACGTCGAGTTGCAACGCCGAGAGATTCTTAGTTTGGGACTTGAAATTTTTCAAAGAAAAGTATCACTCGCGGGGGTGTTAGGTTGAGGGTGGCTTCCGCAACCTCGATCGAGATGCAATTCTCTTTTCATACATTCTGATAATCGGAATAACACGTTTTTTGATTTGCAACGCCGAGAGATTTCTAGTTTGAGACTTGTAATTTTTCAAAGTAAATTAATAATCGCGAGAGTGTCAGGTTAAGGGTGGCTTCCGCAACTTCAACTGAGATGCAATATTTTTTTCATGAATTTTGATTCTTAGAGTAACACGTATGTCAATTTGCAACGCCAAAAGATCCCTAGTTTGGGACTTGTAATTTTTCGAAGAAAATTATCACTTGCAGGGGTGTCAGGTTAAGGTGGGCTTCCGCAACCTTGATCGATATGAAAAATTCATTTCATACATTCTGATCATCAGAGTAACAAGTTCGTCGAGTTGCAATGCCGAAAGATTCTTAGTTTAGGACTTGTTATTTTTCAAAGAAAATTATAACTCGCGGAGGTGTCAGGTGAAGGGTGGCTTCCGCAACCTCGATCAATATGGATTTTTTTTTCCATACATTCTGATCATCAGAGTGACACGTATGTTGATTTGCAACGCCGAAAGATTCTTAGTTTGGGACTTGTAATCTTTCAAAAAAAATTATCACTCGCGGGGGTGTCAGGTTGAAGGTGGCTTCCGCAACCTCGATAACTATGGAATATTTTTCTCATACATTTTAATCATCAGAGTAACACGTACGTTGATTTGCAACGCCGAGAGATTCTTAGTTCGGGACTTGTAATTTTTCAAAGAAAATTACCACTACCAGGGGTGTCAGGTTGAGGGTGGCTTCCGCAACCTCGATGAATATGAAATATTTCTTTTATACATTCTGATCATCAGAGTAACACGTATGTCGATTTGCAACGCCGAGAGATCCCTAGTTCAAGACTTGTAATTTTTCAAAGAAAATTATCACTTGCGGGGGTGTCCGGTTAAGGGTGGCTTCCGCAACCTCGATCGATATGAAATATTTTTTTCATACATCTTGATCATCAGAGTCACACGAACGTCGAGTTGCAACGCCAAAAGATTTGTAGTTTGGGACTTGTAATTTTTCAAAAAGAATTAATAATCGCAGGGGTGTCAGGTTAAGGGTGGCTTCCGCAACATCGATCGATATGGAATATTTCTTCTATACCTTCTGATTATCAGAGTAACACGTACGTCGAGTTGGAACGCCGAGAGATTCTTAGTTTGGGACTCGTAATTTTTCAAAGAAAATTATCACTCGCGGGGGTGTCAGGTTAAGGGTGGCTTCCGCAACCTCGATAAATATGGAATATTCTTTCGATACATTCCGATCATCAGAGTAACACGTACGTTGATTTGCAACGCCGAGAGATTTTTAGTTTGGGACTTGTCATTTTCCAAAGTAAGTTAATAATCGCGAGGGTGTCAGGTTAAGGGTGGCTTCCGCAACCTCAACTGAGATGCAATATTCTTTTCATGAATTCTCATTCTTAGTGTAACACGTATTTTGATTTGCAACGCCAAAAGATTCCTAGTTTGGGACTTGTAATTTTTCAAAGGAAATTATCACTTGCGGGGGTGTCAGGTTAAGGTGGGCTTCCGCAACCTCGATCAATATGAAATATTTGATTCATACATTCTGGTCATCAGAGTAACAAGTACTTTGAGTCTCAACGCCGGAAGATTTTTAGTTTGGGACTTGTGATTTTTTGAAGAAAATTATCACTCGCGGGGGTGTTAGGTTAAGGGTGGCTTCCGCAACCTCGATAAATATGGAATATTCTTTTTATACATTTCGATCATCAGAGTGACACGTACGTTGATTTGCAACGCCGAGAGATGTTTAGTTTGAGACTTGTCATTTTTCGAAGAAAATTATCACTAGCGGGGGTGTCAGGTTGAGGGTGGCTTCCGCAACCTCGATCGATATGGAATATTTCTTTGATACATTCTGATCATCAGAGTAACACGTACGTTGATTTGCAATGCCGAGAGATTTTAAGTTTGGGACTTGAACTTTTTCAAAGAAAATTATCACTCGCGGAGGTGTTAGGTTGAGGGTGGCTTCCGCAACCTCGATCGATATGAAATATTTGATTAATACATTCTGGTCATCAGAGTAACAAGTACGTCGAGTTGCAACGCCGAAAGATTCTTAGTTTGGGACTTGTAATTTTTCAAAGAAAATTATCACTTGCGGGGGTGTCAGGTTAAGGTGGGCTTCCGCAACCTCGATCGATATGAAATATTTGATTCATACATTCTGGTCATCAGAGTAACAAGTACGTCGAGTTGCAACGCCGAAAGATTCTTAGTTTGGGACTTGTAATTTTTCAAAGAAAATTATCACTCGCGGTGGTGTCAGGTTGAGGGTGGCTTCCGCAACTTCGATAAATATGGAATATTCTTCCCATACATTCCGATCATCAGAGTAACACGTACGTTGATTTGCAACGCCGAGAGATTTTTAGTTTGAGACTTGTAATTTTTCGAAGAAAATTATCACTAGCGGGGGTGTCAGGTTGAGGGTGGCTTCCGCAACCTCGATCGATATGGAATATTTCTTTCATACATTCTGATCATCAGAGTAACACGTACGTTGATTTGCAATGCCGAGAGATTTTTAGTTTGGGACTTGAACTTTTTCAAAGAAAATTATCACTCGCGGGGGTGTTAGGTTGAGGGTGGCTTCCGCAACCTCGATCGAGATGCAATTCTCTTTTCATACATTCTGATAATCGGAATAACACGTTTTTTGATTTGCAACGCCGAGAGATTTATAGTTTGAGACTTGTAATTTTCTAAAGTAAGTTATTGAAATTTGGAGTTTCTTATATTTTCAATATTCGCGCGAGTCCTAGAGACTTTTCATTCCCTAGTTTAATGTAACCAGGGAATATAAACTTGAGTGAAGGGATAACCTGTATCCCTAGCTTCTCTTGCTCCACGAATGTACGTATACTTGCATACATTGATTATTGCTCCTGATTATACATCAATAAATATATTAATACTGTTTATTGTTGTTGTTGCTTTCGCATGTCCTCGTACTCTGATAGTTCATACTATCATTGTGATATAAAAAAAAAAAAAAAAAAAAAAACCAGACACTAACACGGCCAGTCAATTTATAATTCACTTGACACCTTTTATAGGTTATGGGCCCAGGTGTGCTTGAAAATTGTGTCCGTGGTTTTTGAGGCATGTGATAGCAAGTTTTTGTTGTTTTTGAGTTCCGATGCAAAAGGGCTGAATGAGCTCGAAGAAGGAGGAGATTGAGATAAAAATCGAGGAAGTCGAGGATTCGCCTAATAGTGAAACTGAACAGGTGGAGAATTCAGTTGAGGCTGGAGCTGTTGGTAACGAGAAGAGCTCAGTTGAGGTCGAAACTGATGAGAGTGAGGAGGACGTGGAAGACGATTCAGAGGAAACTGTTATAATTGTTGATATGGCAGACGGAATTGATTTGAAGGCCCTCAAGCTGTTCGATGGCACGAATTTTCAGGTATGGAAGTTTCAAATGACCACGGCGTTGAAAGCAATGGGCTTATTGGGGATTATCAGTGGTGAGGATGCTGAACCTAACGTTGCACACACAGATAATACGTGGCAAGCGTGGTCGAAGAGGGATGGTAAGACAATGTATGTTTTGTCTGCTGGTTTGGATTTTAAACAGTTAGAATCAATGATGACGTGTACGTCGGCTGCACAGATGTGGGCAAAGTTGTTGACTGTTCATGAGCAGCAAACAGAAACGAATAAATTACTCTTGATGACGAATTTTCATGAGTATCGAATGGCTCCGGGAGAAAAAGTGTCAAATCATATAGCTAAAATAGAGAATATGGCTCGACAGCTTGAGGATGTTAAGGAGAAAATTTCTGAGGTTACAATGATGGCAAAAGTATTAGGAAGTTTACCACCAAGGTTTGGTGGTTTGGTGACTGCTTGGGAGAGTGTTGATCCTGGTAAGCAGACAATGACACTTTTGACAGAGAGGTTGCTGAAAGAGGAGACGAGGCTAGAAGGTGCTGAGGAATCAGCAGCAGCATTGGCAGCGACTAGTTATCATCATAGGAAAGATGATAATGGAAGAAGGAATGGTAATAAGTCGAAAGGAAGTGCTGGCTGTTATGTATGTGGAGACAAAACGCATTTTGCTCGATTCTGTCCCACGAAAGATAAGAAGAATTCTAGTGCTACCGAGAGAAGTGAAAAATCAAATCATGACAGAGATAAATCTAGTCAATATGGAGACCGAAATGGGAATCTTGGAAACAGAGGTCAATCTAGTCGTCATGATAGTCAAGCGAGTGGATCTGGTACTGGTATGCACGGAGCATCGTCTGGTCATAACAAGCAACGTAATGCTAATCAAAACACAGCGTTTGTGGTCTCAGTGGAAGATGAAGAGGTTATGACAGTTGGTGTTGACATTCTTGAGGAGGATGTGCACAATGTTTGGTTGACTGATAGTGGAGCATCAAGCCATATGACAAGTAGAAGAGAATGGCTCCAGGATTTTCAACCTTGTAGTGGTAATTACGTCAAGGTTGGTGATGATGCTCCCTGTGAGATACAAGGAAAAGGTCGAGTGTTGATTAAAATATTTGCCAATGGTGAGTGGCAAAATGGTACATTAGAGAACGTTTTTTATGTACCGACACTTCGTAAAAATCTTTTCTCAGTGGGGGTTTTAACAAAGAAGGGTTTTAAGATTGTTTTTGAAGAGAAAAATGTTCTGATTTTCCATGGGGATGAACTTAAGGCCGTAGGAGTTCAGCAGCAGAACAACTTATATAGAATGTTATTCAAGGTCATTTGTCCTCATGAGGCAAATGCGGTGGTAGAGAGTAGTCTACAGCACTGGCACGAACGTCTGGGACATGTGAATGTTAAAGTTCTTCGAGAGATGGTAGCGAAGAAAATGGTTGAGGGTGTGGCTCTGATGGATGAAGATGAGTTTTTCTGTGAAGCTTGTGCTAAAGGCAAGCAGCATCGCAAACCACACAAGAGTCTGAAGAGAGTGAAGAAAACTGTTCCAGGAGAAATGATCCACAGTGACGTATGTGGACCAATGCCTGTGGCTTCTATAGGAGGAGCTAGGTATTTCATTTTATTTAAAGATGATTGTTCGGGGTATAGAAAAGTTTTTTTTATGCACACAAAGGATGAAGCAGTGGAGAAATTGACAGAATTTCTGAATTTGGTTACCACGAAGTTTGGTAGAGGAGCGAAAATTTTAAGAACTGACGGAGGTTTGGAATATTGCAACCAATATGTCAAGAAGGTAACTGTTGATCGTGGAGTGGAACACCAAGTTACTGCTGCTTATACGCCTGAACAAAATGGTCGTGCTGAAAGGGAGATGCGAACAATCACAGAGAGTGCTAGGAGTATGATGTTAGCTAAAGAAATGCCACAAAAGTTTTGGGCAGAAGCAGTTCTTACAGCAGTGTATGTGTTGAATCGTACTCCTTCCACACAAGTTAGAACAACACCTTTTGAAGTATGGAATGGTAAGAAAGCTGATTTGTCTCATATCAAAGTTTTCGGTTGTGATGCATATCTGCATGTACCAAAGTTGCATCGTAAGAAATGGGAGTCAAAGTCGAAGAAGATGATTTTCGTTGGGTACGTTGGTGATTCTAAGAATTATCGACTTTATGATCCAGAGACGAATCAAATTAAGACAAGTAGTGATGTTATTTTCAATGAAGGACCATGTCAGCAAGTCTTTACAGATTCCTGTCCGCTATTTATGCCTATTGATAGTGATGATGGAGATAATGAGTCTGATAATAACGAAGGCAGTGTTTTTGAGGATGCTGCAGAGGAAGTTGTCGTTGATGAAAGAGCTGGAGATGATGATGGACGCGTTGAGAAAGCTGCTGGACCTGTTGAAGATGTAAATCCAGGGCGTCTACATAGTCGAGTCTTGAGAGATCGAACAAAGATCAAATCAGTTGAACGTTACGAGGCTAATCTCTGCGAATTGGAAGATCCTGGTACCTATCGAGAGGCAATGTCTTGTCCAGAAGCAGCTGTTTGGAAGGAAGCTATTTCTGAGGAGTTGAGTTCTCATGAGAAGAACGGTACATGGTCAATGGTCAAATTGCCAAGAGGACGAGATGTTGTAAGTAGCAAATGGGTTTTTCGGACTAAGAAAACGCCTGAGGGTAAAATAAGTAAATACAAGGCGAGGTTAGTGGCTCGAGGGTTCACTCAGAGAGAAGGTGTAGATTATCATGAAACTTTTTCACCAGTAGTAAGATACGATTCAGTTAGGATTTTACTTTCTTTAGCAGCTCAGTATGATTTTGAGATAGGACAATTTGACATCAAAACTGCGTTTCTGTATGGAGAGTTGGACGAAGATATTTACATGTCGATTCCAGAAGGAGTTGAAGTTATTGATAAGAGTTTGGTTTGTAAATTAAGAAAATCTCTGTACGGATTGAAGCAAGCGTCACGTTGTTGGAATCAACATTTTGACAATTTTCTAAAGAAATATGAAATGGAACAAAGTCAAGCTGATCCATGTGTTTATATTGGGAATTTTGGAAATCAAAGGCTGTATCTCGCACTTTATGTAGATGATGGTTTGATTTTTGCAACTAGTTGTGCTGCTTTAAAGAATGTTATGGAATATTTGAGAGAGAACTTTGAGATTACAGTTGGTGATGCAAAATGTTTTGTTGGAATGCAGATTGAAAGAGACAGAGAGAAGAGAAAAATACTAGTACATCAAAAGAGTTACATAGAGCGTATTTTATCTCGTTTTGATATGATGAATGCTAATCCAGTGAGTGTGCCAGCGGATCCTAATGTACGTTTTGAGAAGGTAGATCCAAAATTTATTGAAAACGTCGATGTGCCATATCGTCAGGCAATTGGTTCTTTGATGTTTGCTGCAGTTGTTTCAAGACCTGATATAGCGTATGTCACAGGTTTTCTAAGTAAATATTTATCATTGTACGGGAGAGAACATTGGAATGCAGTCAGACGTGTTTTTAAGTATTTAAGGGGAACTGCAAAACTGGGGATTAGATACTCTGTTGTTGGTAAAATGCCACGTTTGGTGGGATATTCAGATGCAGATTTTGCTGGGGATTTAGAAGAAAGACTATCAACTACTGGGTATGTTTTCATGTTAGGAGGTGGTGCTATTACATGGGCATCACGTCGTCAGCAAGATATAGCTCAGAGTACCACTGAGTCCGAGTATATTGCTGCGAGTGAAGCGGCAAGAGAAGTGGTTTGGTTGAAACAATTAATTAAGGATGTTAATGTGGATTTGGATAGAGAAATTATTCTAAATGTAGATAACCAAAGTGCTATTCGAATAATGAAGAGCCAAGAGTTTCACAAACGCTCTAAGCATATTGATGTTAGATACCATCTGATTCGTAGGAAAATTGCTCAAAAATTGATGATTGTTAATTATGTTGATACAAAGAACCAGATTGCGGATATTTTCACAAAAGCATTGCCGAGAGATAGGTTCGTTATGTTATGTGAGAAGTTGGGAATCGAATGTGCTTAAATTTTGATTTTTTTTTGGCTTTTTTTTGTTATCTGAGAAAATATTCGAATAGTGGGAGTATTGAAATTTGGAGTTTCTTATATTTTCAATATTCGCGCGAGTCCTAGAGACTTTTCATTCCCTAGTTTAATGTAACCAGGGAATATAAACTTGAGTGAAGGGATAACCTGTATCCCTAGCTTCTCTTGCTCCACGAATGTACGTATACTTGCATACATTGATTATTGCTCCTGATTATACATCAATAAATATATTAATACTGTTTATTGTTGTTGTTGCTTTCGCATGTCCTCGTACTCTGATAGTTCATACTATCATTGTGATATAAAAAAAAAAAAAAAAAAAAAAACCAGACACTAACACGGCCAGTCAATTTATAATTCACTTGACACCTTTTATATAAGTTAATAATCGCGAGGGTGTCAGGTTAAGGGTGGCTTCCACAACCTCAACTGAGATGCATTTTTTTTTTTTTTCATGAATTCTAATTCTTAGAGTAACACGTATGTCGATTTGCAACGCCAAAAGATCCCTAGTTTGGGACTTGTAATTTTTCAAAGAAAATTATCACTTGCGAGGGTGTCAGGTTAAGGTGGGCTTCCGCAACCTCGATCGATATGAAATATTTATTTCATACATTCTGATCATCAGAGTAACAAGTACGTTGAGTTGCAACGCCGAAAGATTCTTAGTTTGGGACTTGTTATTTTTCAAAGAAAATTATCACTCGCGGTGGTGTCAGGTGAAGGGTGGCTTCCGCAACCTCGATCGGGATGCAATATTCTTTTCATACATTCTGATCATCAGAGAAACACGTATGTCGATTTGCAACGCCAAAAGATCCCTAGTTTGGGACTTGTAATTTTTCAAAGAAAATTATAACTCGCGGTCGTGTCAGGTGAAGGGTGGCTTCCGCAACCTCGATCAATATGGATTCTTCTTTTTATACATTCTAATCATCGAAGTGACACGTATGTTGATTTGCAACGCCGAAAGATTCTTAGTTTGGGACTTGAAATTTTTCAAAGAAAATTAATAATCGCAGGGGTGTCAGCTTAAGGGTGGCTTCCGCAACATCGATCGATATAGAATATTTTTTGCATACATTCTGATCATCAGAGTAACACGGACGTCGAGTTGCAACGCCGAGAGATTCTTAGTTTGGGACTTGGAATTTTTCAAAGAAAATTAATAATCGCAGGGGTGTCAGGTTAAGGGTGGCTTCCGCAACATCGATCGATATGAAATAATCTTTGCATACATTTTGATCATCGGAGTAACACGTACGTCGAGTTGCAACGCCGAAAGATTTTTAGTTTTCGACTTGTAATTTTTCAAAGAAAATTATCACTACCGGGGGTGTCAGGTTGAGGGTGGCTTCCGCAACCTCGATGAATATGGAATATTTCTTTTATACATTCTGATCATCGGAGTAACACGTATGTCGATTTGCAACGCCAAGAGATCCCTAGTTTGAGACTTGTAATTTTTCAAAGAAAATTATCACTTGCGGGGGTGTCCGGTTAAGGGTGGCTTCCGCAACCTCGATCAATATGAAATATTTTTCTCATACATCTGAATCATCAGAGTCACACGAACGTCGAGTTGCAACGCCAAAAGATTTGTAGTTTGGGACTTGTAATTTTTCAAAGAAAGTTAATAATCGCGGTGGTGTCAGGTGAAGGGTGGCTTCCGCAACCTCGATCAATATGGATTTTTTTTTTCATACATTCTGATCATTAGAGTAACACGTATTTCGATTTGCAACGCCGAGAGATTTCTAGTTTGGGACTTGTTATTTTTCAAAGAAAGTTAATAATCGCGGGGGTGGCAGGTTAAGGGTGGCTTCTGCAACCTCGACCGGGATGCGAAAGTTTTTTGATAAATTCTGATCATCAGAATAACACGTACGTCGAGTTGCAACGCCGAGAGATTTCTAGTTTGGGACTTGTAATTTTTCAAAAAAAATTATCACTCGCGGGGGTGTCAGGTTGAGGGTGGCTCCCGCAACCTCGATAAATATGGAATATTCTTTTCATACATTCTGATCATTAAAGTATCACGTACGTTGATGGCAACGCCGAGAGATTCTTAGTTTGGGACTTGCAATTTTTCAAAGAAAATTATCACTACCGGGGGTGTCAGGTTGAGGGTGGCTTCTGCAACCTCGATAAATATGGAATATTTCTTTCATACCTTCTGATTATTAGAGTAACACGTACGTCGAGTTGGAACGCCGAGAGATTCTTAGTTTGGGACTTGTAATTTTTCAAAGAAAATTATCACTCGCGGGGGTGTCAGGTTGAGGGTGGCTTCCGCAACCTCGATAAATATGGAATATTCTTTCCATACATTTCGATCATCAGAGTAACACGTACGTTGATTTGCAACGCCGAGAGATTTTTAGTTTGGGACTTGTCATTTTCCAAAGAAAGTTAATAATCGCGAGGGTGTCAGGTTGAGGGTGGCTTCCGCAACCTCAACTGAGATGCAATATTTTTTTCATGAATTCTCATTTTTAGAGTAACACGTATTTAGATTTGCAACGCCAAAAGATTTCTAGTTTGGGACTTGTAATTTTTCAAAGGAAATTATCACTTGCGGGGGTGTCAGGTTAAGGTGGGCTTCCGCAACCTCGATCGATATGAAATATTTGATTCATACATTCTGGTCATCAGAGTAACAAGTACGTCGAGTTGCAACGCCGAAAGATTCTTAGTTTGGGACTCGTAATTTTTCGAAGAAAATTATCACTCGCGGTGGTGTCAGGTTGAGGGTGGCTTCCGCAACCTTCATGAATATGGAATATCCTTCCCATACATTCCGATCATCAGAGTAACACGTACGTTGATTTGCAACGCCAAGAGATTTTTAGTTTGAGACTTGTAATTTTTCGAAGAAAATTATCACTAGCGGGGGTGTCAGGTTGAGGGTGGCTTCCGCAACCTCGATCGATATGGAATATTTCTTTCATACATTCTGATCATCAGAGTAACAAGTACGTCGAGTTGCAACGCCGAAAGATTCTTAGTTTGGGACTTGTTATTTTTCAAAGAAAATTATCACTCGCGGTGGTGTCAGGTGAAAGGTGGCTTCCGCAACCTCGATCGGGATGCAATATTCTTTTCATACATTCTGATCATCAGAGAAACACGTATGTCGATTTGCAACGCCAAAAGATCCCTAGTTTGGGACTTGTAATTTTTCAAAGAAAATTATAACTCGCGGTGGTGTCAGGTGAAGGGTGGCTTCCGCAACCTCGATCAATATGGATTCTTCTTTTCATACATTCTGATCATCAGAGTGACACGTATGTTGATTTGCAACGCCGAAAGATTCTTAGTTTGGGACTTGTGATTTTTCAAAGAAAATTATTAATCGCAGGGGTGTCAGGTTAAGGGTGGCTTCCGCAACATCGATCGATATGAAATATTTTTTGCATACATTCTGATCATCAGAGTAACACGTACGTCGAGTTGCAACGCCGAAAGATTCTTAGTTTGAGACTTGAAATTTTTCAATGAAAAGTATCACTCGCGGGGGTTTCAGGTTGAGGGTGGCTTCCGCAACCTCGATCGAGATGCAATTCTCTTTTCATACATTCTGATAATCGGAATAACACGTTTTTTGATTTGCAACGCCGAGAGATTTCTAGTTTGGGACTTGTAATTTTTCAAAGAAAATTATAACTCGCGGTGGTGTCAGGTTAAGGTGGGCTTTCGCAACCTCGATCGATATGAAATATTTATTTCATACATTCTGATCATCAGAGTAACAAGTACGTCGAGTTGCAACGCCGAAAGATTCTTAGTTTGGGACTTGTTATTTTTCAAAGAAAATTATAACTCGCGGTGGTGTCAGGTGAAGGGTGGCTTCCGCAACCTCGATCGATATGGATTTTTTTTTCCATACATTCTGATCATCGGAGTGACACGTATGTTAATTTGCAACGCCGAAAGATTCTCAGTTTGGGACTTGAAATTTTTCAAAGAAAATTATCACTAGCGGGGGTGTTAGGTTGAAGGTGGCTTCCGCAACCTCGATCGATATGGAAGATTTTTTTCATTTATTCTGGATATCGGAGTAACACGTATGTCGATTTGCAACGCCAAAAGATTCTTAGTTTGGGACTTGTAATTTTTCAAAGAAAATTATCACTCGCGGGGGTGATAGGTTGAGGGTCGCTTCCGCAACCTCGATCGATATGAAATATTTTTTTCATACATTTAGATTATCAAAGTAACACGTTAGTCGATTTGCAACGCCGAAAGATTTCTAGTTTGGGACTTGTGATTTTTTGAAGAAAATTATCACTCGCGGGGGGGGGCAGGTTAAGGGTGGCTTCCGCAACCTCGATCAATATGGATTTTTTTTTTATGCATTCTGATTATCAGAGTAACACGTATGTCGATTTGCAACGCCGAGAGATTTCTAGTTTGGGACTTGTAATTTTTCAAAGAAAGTTAATAATCGCGGGGGTGTCAGGTTAAGGGTGGCTTTTGCAACCTCAAACGGAATGCAAAAATTTTTTTGAAAATTCTGATCATCAGAGTAACACGTACGTCGAGTTGCAACGCCGAGAGATTTCTAGTTCGGGACTTGTAATTTTTCAAAAAAAAATTATCACTCGCGGGGGTGTCAGGTTGAGGGTGGCTTCCGCAACCTCGATAGATATGGAATATTTTTCTCATACATTCTGATCATCAGAGTAACACGTACGTTGATTTACAACGCCGGGAGATTCTTAGTTTGGGACTTGTAATTTTTCAAAGAAAATTATCACTACCAGGGGTGTCAGGTCGAGGGTGGCTTCCGCAACCTCGATGAATATGGAATATTTCTTTTATACATTCTGATCATCAGAGTAACACGTATGTCGATTTGCAACGCCAAGAGATCCCTAGTTTAAGACTTGTAATTTTTCAAAGAAAATTATCACTTGCGGGGGTGTCCGGTTAAGGGTGGCTTCCGCAACATCGATCGATATGAAATATTTTTTCCATACATTCTGATCATCGGAGTAACACGTACGTCGAGTTGCAACGCCGAAAGATTTTTAGTTTGGGACTTGTAATTTTTCAAAGAAAATTATCACTAGCGGGGGTGTTAGGTTGAAGGTGGCTTCCGCAACCTCGATCGATATGGAAGATTCTTTTCATACATTCTGAATATCGGAGTAACACGTATGTCATTTTGCAACACCAAAAGATTCTTAGTTTGGGACTTGTAATTTTCCAAAGAAAATTATCACTCGCGGGGGTGATAGGTTGAGGGTCGCTTCCGCAACCTCGATCGATATGAAATATTTTTTTTATACATTTTGATCATCAAAGTAACACGTTAGTCGATTTGCAACGCCGAAAGATTTCGAGTTTGGGACTTGTGATTTTTTGAAGAAAATTATCACTCGCGGGGGTGTCAGGTTAAGGGTGGCTTCCGCAACCTCGATCAATATGGATTTTTTTTTTTATACATTCTGATTACCAGAGTAACACGTATGTCGATTTGCAACGCCGAGAGATTTCTAGTTTGGGACTTGTAATTTTTCAAAGAAAGTTAATAATCGCGGGGGTGTCAGGTTAAGGGTGGCTTCTGCAACCTCAAACGGGATGCAAAAGTTTTTTGAAAAATTGTGATCATCAGAGTAACACGTACGTCGAATTGCAACGCCGAGAGATTTCTAGTTTGGGACTTGTAATTTTTCAAAAAAAATTATCACTCGCGGGGGTGTCAGGTTGAAGGTGGCTTCCGCAACCTCGATGGATATGGAATATTCTTCTCATACATTCTGATCATCAGAGTAACACGTACGTTGATTTGCAACGCCGAGAGATTCTTAGTTCGGGACTTGTAATTTTTCAAAGAAAATTACCACTACCAGGGGTGTCAGGTTGAGGGTGGCTTCCGCAACCTCGATGAATATGGAATATTTCTTTTATACATTCTGATCATCAGAGTAACACGTATGTCGATTTGCAACGCCAAGAGATCCCTAGTTTAAGACTTGTAATTTTTCAAAGAAAATTATCACTTGCGGGGGTGTCCGGTTAAGGGTGGCTTCCGCAACCTCGATCGATATGGAATATTTTTTTCATACATCTTGATCATCAGAGTCACACGAACGTCGAGTTGCAACGCCAAAAGATCTGTAGTTTGGGACTTGTAATTTTCCAAAGAAAGTTAATAATCGCGGTGGTGTCAGGTGAAGGGTGGCTTCCGCAACCTCGATCAATAAGGATTTTTTTTTCGCATACATTCTGATCATTGGAGTAACACGTATTTCGATTTGCAACGCCGAGAGATTTTTAGTTTGGGACTTGTAATTTTTCAAAGAAAGTTAATAATCGCGGGGTGTCAGGTTAAGGGTGGCTTCTGCAACTTCGACCGGGATGCAAAGATTCTTTGAGGAATTCTGATCATCAGAATAACACGTACGTCGAGTTGCAACGCCGAGAGATTTCTAGTTTGGGACTTGTAATTTTTCAAAGAAAATTATCACTAGCGGGGGTGTTAGGTTGAAGGTGGCTTCCGCAACCTCGATCGATATGGAAGATTCTTTTCATACATTCTGGATATCGGAGTAACACGTATGTCATTTTGCAACGCCAAAAGATTCTTAGTTTGGGACTTGTAATTTTTCAAAGAAAATTATCACTACCGGGGGTGTCTGGTTGAGGGTGGCTTCTGCAACCTCGATGAATATGAAATATTTCTTTTATACCTTCTAATTATCAGAGTAACACGTACGTCGAGTTAGAACGCCGAGAGATTCTTAGTTTGGGACTTGTCATTTTCCAAAGTAAGTTAATAATCGCGAGGGTGTCAGGTTAAGGGTGGCTTCCGCAACCTCAACTGAGATGCAATATTTTTTTCATGAATTTTCATTCTTAGAGTAACACGTATTTTGATTTGCAACGCCAAAAGATTCCTAGTTTGGGACTTGTATTTTTTCAAAGGAAATTATCTTTCGCGGTGGTGTCAGGTTGAGGGTGGCTTCCGCAACCTCGATAAATATGGAATATTCTTTTCATACATTCCGATCATCAGAGTAACACGTACGTTGATTTGCAACGCCGAGAGATTTTTAGTTTGAGACTTGTAATTTTTCGAAGAAAATTATCACTAGCGGGGGTGTCAGGTTGAGGGTGGCTTCCGCAACCTCGATCGATATGAAATATTTCTTTCATACATTCTGATCATCAGAGTAACACGTACGTTGATTTGCAATGCCGAGAGATTTTTAGTTTGGGACTTGAACTTTTTCAAAGAAAATTATCACTCGCGGGGGTGTGAGGTTGAGGGTGGCTTCCGCAACCTCGATCGAGATGCAATTCTCTTTTCATACATTCTGATAATCGGAATAACACGTTTTTTGATTTGCAACGCCGAGAGATTTCTAGTTTGAGACTTGTAATTTTCTAAAGTAAGTTAATAATCGCGAGGGTGTCAGGTTAAGGGTGGCTTCCGCAACCTCGATCGATATAAAATATTCATTTCATACATTCTGATCATCAGAGTAACAAGTACGTCGAGTTGCAACGCCGAAAGATTCTTAGTTTGGGACTTGTTATTTTTCAAAGAAAATTATCACTCGCGGTGGTGTCAGGTAAAGGGTGGCTTCCGCAACCTCGATCAGGATGCAATGTTTTTTTCATACATTCTGATCATCAGAGAAACACGTATGTCGATTTGCAACGCCAAAAGATCCCTAGTTTGGGACTTGTATCTTTTCAAAGAAAATTATAACTCGCGGTGGTGCCAGGTGAAGGGTGGCTTCCGCAACCTCGATCAGGATGCAATGTTTTTTTCATACATTCTGATCATTAGAGAAACACGTATGTCGATTTGCAACGCCTAAAGATCCCTAGTTTGGGACTTGTAATTTTTCAAAGAAAATTATCACTTGCGGGGGTGTCAGGTTAAGGTGGGCTTCCGCAACCTCGATCGATATAAAATATTAATTTCATACATTCTGATCATCAGAGTAACGAGTACGTCGAGTTGCAACGCCGAAAGATTCTTAGTTTGGGACTTGTTATTTTTCGAAGAAAATTATCACTCTTGGGGGTGTCAGGTTGAGGGTGGCTTCCGCAACCTCGATAAATATAAAATATTCTTTTCATACATTCCGATCATCAGAGTAACACGTACGTTGATTTGCAACGCCGAGAGATTTTTAGTTTGGGACTTGTCATTTTCCAAAGTAAGTTAATAATCGCGAGGGTGTCAGGTTAAGGGTGGCTTCCGCAACCTCAACTAAGATGCAAAATTTTTTTCATGAATTCTCATTCTTAGAGTAACACGTTTTTTGATTTGCAACGCCGAAAGATTCCTAGTTTGGGACTTGTATTTTTTCAAAGGAAATTATCACTTGCGAGGGTGTCAGGTTAAGGTGGGCTTCCGAAACCTCGATCGATATGAGATATTTGATTCATACATTCTGGTCATCAGAGTAACAAGTACGTCAAGTTGCGACGCCGAAATATTCTTAGTTTGGGACTTGTAATTTTTCAAAGAAAATTATCACTCGCGGTGGTGTCAGGTTGAGGGTGGCTTCCGCAACCTCGATAAATATGGAATATTCTTTCCATACATTTCGATCATCAGAGTAACACGTACGTTGATTTGCAACGCCGAGAGATTTTTAGTTTGAGACTTGTAATTTTTCGAAGAAAATTATCACTAGCGGGGGTGTCAGGTTGAGGGTGGCTTTCGCAACCTCGATCGATATGGAATATTTTTTTCATACATTCTGATCATCAGAGTAACACGTACGTTGATTTGCAATGCCGAGAGATTTTTAGTTTGGGACTTGAACTTTTTAAAGAAAATTATCACTCGCGGGGGTGTTAGGTTGAGGGTGGCTTCCGCAACCTCGATCGAGATGCAATTATCTTTTCATACATTCTGATAATCGGAATAACACGTTTTTTGATTTGCAACGCCGAGAGATTTCTAGTTTGAGACTTGTAATTTTCTAAAGTAAGTTAATAATCGCGAGGGTGTCAGGTTAAGGGTGGCTTCCGCAACCTTGATCGATATAAAATATTTATTTCATACATTCTGATCATCAGAGTAACAAGTACGTCGAGTTGCAACGCCGAAAGATTCTCAGTTTAGGACTTGTTATTTTTCAAAGAAAATTATCACTCGCGGTGGTGTCAGGTAAAGGGTGGCTTCAGCAACCTCGATCAGGATGCAATGTTTTTTTCATACATTCTGATCATCAGAGAAACACGTATGTCGATTTGCAACGCCAAAAGATCCCTAGTTTGGGACTTGTAATTTTTCAAAGAAAATTATAACTCGCGGTGGTGTCAGGTGAAGGGTGGCTTCCGCAACCTCGATCAGGATGCAATGTTTTTTTCATACATTCTGATCATCGGAGAAACACGTATGTCGATTTGCAACGCCAAAAGATCCCTAGTTTGGGACTTGTAATTTTTCAAAGAAAATTATCACTTGCGGGGGTGTCAGGTTAAGGTGGGCTTCCGCAACCTCGATCGATATGAAATATTTATTTCATACATTCTGATCATCAGAGTAACAAGTACGTCGAGTTGCAACGCCGAAAGATTCTTAGTTTGGGACTTGTTATTTTTCAAAGAAAATTATCACTCGCGGTGGTGTCAGGTAAAGGGTGGCTTCCGCAACCTCGATCAGGATGCAATGTTTTTTTCATACATTCTGATCATCAGAGAAACACGTATGTCGATTTGCAACGCCAAAAGATCCCTAGTTTGGGACTTGTAATTTTTCAAAGAAAATTAGAACTCGCGGTGGTGTCAGGTGAAGGGTGGCTTCCGCAACCTCGATCAATATGGATTCTTCTTCCCATACATTCTGATTATCAGAGTGACACGTATGTTGATTTGCAACGCCGAAAGATTCTTAGTTTGGGACTTGTAATTTTTCAAAGAAAATTAATAATCGCAGGGGTGTCAGGTTAAGGGTGGCTTCCGCAACATCGATCGATATGAAATATTTTTTGCATACATTCTGATCATCAGAATAACACGTACGTTGAGTTGCAACGCCGAGAGATTCTTGGTTTCGGACTTGAAATTTTTCAAACAAAAGTATCACTCGCGGGGGTGTTAGGTTGAGGGTGGCTTCCGCAACCTCGATCGAGATGCAATTCTCTTTTCATACATTCTGATAATCGGAATAACACGTTTTTTGATTTGCAACGCCGAGAGATTTCTAGTTTGAGACTTGTAATTTTCCAGAGTAAATTAATAATCGCGAGAGTGTCAGGTTAAGGGTGGCTTCCGCAACCTCGATCAGGATGCAATGCTTTTTTTATACATTCTGATCATCAGAGAAACACGTATGTCGATTTGCAACGCCAAAAGATCCCTAGTTTGGGACTTGTAATTTTTCAAAGAAAATTATCACTTGCGGGGGTGTCAGGTTAAGGTGGGCTTCCGCAACCTCGATCGATATAAAATATTCATTCCATACATTCTGATCATCAGAGTAACAAGTACGTCGAGTTGCAACGCCGAAAGATTTTTAGTTTGGGACTTGTTATTTT
Organism: Athalia rosae; assembly: GCF_917208135.1. Lineage (NCBI taxonomy): Eukaryota > Metazoa > Arthropoda > Insecta > Hymenoptera > Athaliidae > Athalia > Athalia rosae. Next base: position 13,261,474 of record NC_064028.1, read on the forward strand.
TCAAAGAAAATTATCACTCGCGGTGGTGTCAGGTAAAGGGTGGCTTCCGCAACCTCGATCAGGATGCGATGTTTTTTTCATACATTCTGATCATCAGAGAAACACGTATGTCGATTTGCAACGCCAAAAGATCCCTAGTTTGGGACTTGTAATTTTTCAAAGAAAATTATAACTCGCGGTGGTGTCAGGTGAAGGGTGGCTTCCGCAACCTCGATCAATATGGATTCTTCTTCCCATACATTCTGATTATCAGAGTGACACGTATGTTGATTTGCAACGCCGAAAGATTCTTAGTTTGGGACTTGTAATTTTTCAAAGAAAATTAATAATCGCAGGGGTGTCAGGTTAAGGGTGGCTTCCGCAACATCGATCGATATAAAATATTTTTTGCATACATTCTGATCATCAGAGTAACACGTACGTTGAGTTGCAACGCCGAGAGATTCTTGGTTTCGGACTTGAAATTTTTCAAACAAAAGTATCACTCGCGGGGGTGTTAGGTTGAGGGTGGCTTCCGCAACCTCGATCGATATGGAAGATTCTTTTCATACATTCTGAATATCGGAGTAACACGTATGTCATTTTGCAACACCAAAAGATTCTTAGTTTGGGACTTGTAATTTTCCAAAGAAAATTATCACTCGCGGGGGTGATAGGTTGAGGGTCGCTTCCGCAACCTCGATCGATATGGAATATTTTTTTCATACATTTTGATTATCAAAGTAACACGTTAGTCGATTTGCAACGCCGAAAGATTTCTAGTTTGGGACATGTGATTTTTTGAAGAAAATTATCACTCGCGGGGGTGTCAGGTTAAGGGTGGCTTCCGCAACCTCGATCAATATGGATTTTTTTTTTTATACATTCTGATTATCAGAGTAACACGTATGTCGATTTGCAACGCCGAGAGATTTCTAGTTTGGGACTTGTAATTTTTCAAAGAAAGTTAATAATCGCGGGGGTGTCAGGTTAAGGGTGGCTTCTGCAACCTCAAACGGGATGCAAAAGTTTTTTTAAAAATTGTGATCATCAGAGTAACACGTACGTCGAATTGCAACGCCGAGAGATTTCTAGTTTGGGACTTGTAATTTTTCAAAAAAAATTATCACTCGCGGGGGTGTCAGGTTGAAGGTGGCTTCCGCAACCTCGATGAATATGGAATATTTTTCTCATACATTCTGATCATCAGAGTAACACGTACGTTGATTTGCAACGCCGAAAGATTCTTAGTTCGGGACTTGTAATTTTCCAAAGAAAATTACCACTACCAGGGGTGTCAGGTTGAGGGTGGCTTCCGCAACCTCGATGGATATGGAATATTTCTTTTATACATTCTGATCATCAGAGTAACACGTATGTCGATTTGCAACGCCAAGAGATCCCTAGTTTAAGACTTGTAATTTTTCAAAGAAAATTATCACTTGCGGGGGTGTCCGGTTAAGGGTGGCTTCCGCAACCTCGATCGATATGGAATATTTTTTTCATACATCTTGATCATCAGAGTCACACGAACGTCAAGTTGCAACGCCAAAAGATTTGTAGTTTGGGACTTGTAATTTTTCAAAGAAAGTTAATAATCGCGGTGGTGTCAGGTGAAGGGTGGCTTCCGCAACCTCGATCAATGAGGATTTTTTTTTGCATACATTCTGATCATTGGAGTAACACGTATTTCGATTTACAAAGCCGAGAGATTTTTAGTTTGGGACTTGTAATTTTTCAAAGAAAGTTAATAATCGCGGGGTGTCAGGTTAAGGGTGGCTCCTGCAACCTCGACCGGGATGCAAAGATTCTTTGAGGAATTCTGATCATCAGAATAACACGTACGTCGAGTAGCAACGCCGAGAGATTTCTAGTTTGGGACTTGTAATTTTTCAAAGAAAATTATCACTAGCGGGGGTGTTAGGTTGAAGGTGGCTTCCGCAACCTCGATCGATATGGAAGATTCTTTTCATACATTCTGGATATCGGAGTAACACGTATGTCATTTTGCAACGCCAAAAGATTCTTAGTTTGGGACTTGTAATTTTTCAAAGAAAATTATCACTACCGGGGGTGTCTGGTTGAGGGTGGCTTCTGCAACCTCGATGAATATGAAATATTTCTTTTATACCTTCTAATTATCAGAGTAACACGTACGTCGAGTTAGAACGCCGAGAGATTCTTAGTTTGGGACTTGTCATTTTCCAAAGTAAGTTAATAATCGCGAGGGTGTCAGGTTAAGGGTGGCTTCCGCAACCTCAACTGAGATGCAATATTTTTTTCATGAATTCTCATTCTTAGAGTAACACGTATTTTGATTTGCAACGCCAAAAGATTCCTAGTTTGGGACTTGTATTTTTTCAAAGGAAATTATCACTTGCGGGGGTGTCAGGTTAAGGTGGGCTTCCGAAACCTCGATCGATATGAGATATTTGATTCATACATTCTGGTCATCAGAGTAACAAGTACGTCGAGTTGCAACGCCGGAAGATTCTTAGTTTGGGACTTGTAATTTTTCAAAGAAAATTATCACTCGCGGTGGTGTCAGGTTGAGGGTGGCTTCCGCAACCCCGATAAATATGGAATATTCTTTTCATACATTCCGATCATCAGAGTAACACGTACGTTGATTTGCAACGCCGAGAGATTTTTAGTTTGAGACTTGTAATTTTTCGAAGAAAATTATCACTAGCGGGGGTGTCAGAATGAGGGTGGCTTCCGCAACCTCGATCGATATGAAATATTTCTTTCATACATTCTGATCATCAGAGTAACACGTACGTTGATTTGCAATGCCGAGAGATTTTTAGTTTGGGACTTGAACTTTTTCGAAGAAAATTATCACTCGCGGGGGTGTAAGGTTGAGGGTGGCTTCCGCAACCTCGATCGAGATGCAATTCTCTTTTCATACATTCTGATAATCGGAATAACACGTTTTTTGATTTGCAACGCCGAGAGATTTCTAGTTTGAGACTTGTAATTTTCTAAAGTAAGTTAATAATCGCGAGGGTGTCAGGTTAAGGGTGGCTTCCGCAACCTCGATCGATATGAAATATTCATTTCATACATTCTGATCATCAGAGTAACAAGTACGTCGAGTTGCAACGCCGAAAGATTCTTAGTTTGGGACTTGTTATTTTTCAAAGAAAATTATCACTCGCGGTGGTGTCAGGTAAAGGGTGGCTTCCGCAACCTCGATCAGGATGCAATGTTTTTTTCATACATTCTGATCATCAGAGAAACACGTATGTCGATTTGCAACGCCAAAAGATCCCTAGTTTGGGACTTGTAATTTTTCAAAGAAAATTATAACTCGCGGTGGTGCCAGGTGAAGGGTGGCTTCCGCAACCTCGATCAGGATGCAATGTTTTTTTCATACATTCTGATCATTAGAGAAACACGTATGTCGATTTGCAACGCCTGAAGATCCCTAGTTTGGGACTTGTAATTTTTCAAAGAAAATTATCACTTGCGGGGGTGTCAGGTTAAGGTGGGCTTCCGCAACCTCGATCGATATAAAATATTAATTTCATACATTCTGATCATCAGAGTAACGAGTACGTCGAGTTGCAACGCCGAAAGATTCTTAGTTTGGGACTTGTTATTTTTCGAAGAAAATTATCACTCTTGGGGGTGTCAGGTTGAGGGTGGCTTCCGCAACCTCGATAAATATAAAATATTCTTTTCATACATTCCGATCATCAGAGTAACACGTACGTTGATTTGCAACGCCGAGAGATTTTTAGTTTGGGACTTGTCATTTTCCAAAGTAAGTTAATAATCGCGAGGGTGTCAGGTTAAGGGTGGCTTCCGCAACCTCAACTAAGATGCAAAATTTTTTTCATGAATTTTCATTCTTAGAGTAACACGTTTTTTGATTTGCAACGCCGAAAGATTCCTAGTTTGGGACTTGTATTTTTTCAAAGGAAATTATCACTTGCGAGGGTGTCAGGTTAAGGTGGGCTTCCGAAACCTCGATCGATATGAGATATTTGATTCATACATTCTGGTCATCAGAGTAACAAGTACGTCAAGTTGCGACGCCGAAAGATTCTTAGTTTGGGACTTGTAATTTTTCAAAGAAAATTATCACTCGCGGTGGTGTCAGGTTGAGGGTGGCTTCCGCAACCTCGATAAATATGGAATATTCTTTCCATACATTCCGATCATCAGAGTAACACGTACGTTGATTTGCAACGCCGAGAGATTTTTAGTTTGAGACTTGTAATTTTTCGAAGAAAATTATCACTAGCGGGGGTGTCAGGTTGAGGGTGGCTTTCGCAACCTCGATCGATATGGAATATTTTTTTCATACATTCTGATCATCAGAGTAACACGTACGTTGATTTGCAATGCCGAGAGATTTTTAGTTTGGGACTTGAACTTTTTAAAGAAAATTATCACTCGCGGGGGTGTTAGGTTGAGGGTGGCTTCCGCAACCTCGATCGAGATGCAATTATCTTTTCATACATTCTGATAATCGGAATAACACGTTTTTTGATTTGCAACGCCGAGAGATTTCTAGTTTGAGACTTGTAATTTTCTAAAGTAAGTTAATAATCGCGAGGGTGTCAGGTTAAGGGTGGCTTCCGCAACCTTGATCGATATAAAATATTTATTTCATACATTCTGATCATCAGAGTAACAAGTACGTCGAGTTGCAACGCCGAAAGATTCTCAGTTTAGGACTTGTTATTTTTCAAAGAAAATTATCACTCGCGGTGGTGTCAGGTAAAGGGTGGCTTCCGCAACCTCGATCAGGATGCAATGTTTTTTTCATACATTCTGATCATCAGAGAAACACGTATGTCGATTTGCAACGCCAAAAGATCCCTAGTTTGGGACTTGTAATTTTTCAAAGAAAATTATAACTCGCGGTGGTGTCAGGTGAAGGGTGGCTTCCGCAACCTCGATCAGGATGCAATGTTTTTTTCATACATTCTGATCATCAGAGAAACACGTATGTCGATTTGCAACGCCAAAAGATCCCTAGTTTGGGACTTGTAATTTTTCAAAGAAAATTATCACTTGCGGGGGTGTCAGGTTAAGGTGGGCTTCCGCAACCTCGATCGATATAAAATATTTATTTCATACATTCTGATCATCAGAGTAACAAGTACGTCGAGTTGCAACGCCGAAAGATTCTTAGTTTGGGACTTGTTATTTTTCAAAGAAAATTATCACTCGCGGTGGTGTCAGGTAAAGGGTGGCTTCCGCAACCTCGATCAGGATGCAATGTTTTTTTCATACATTCTGATCATCAGAGAAACACGTATGTCGATTTGCAACGCCAAAAGATCCCTAGTTTGGGACTTGTAATTTTTCAAAGAAAATTAGAACTCGCGGTGGTGTCAGGTGAAGGGTGGCTTCCGCAACCTCGATCAATATGGATTCTTCTTCCCATACATTCTGATTATCGGAGTGACACGTATGTTGATTTGCAACGCCGAAAGATTCTTAGTTTGGGACTTGTAATTTTTCAAAGAAAATTAATAATCGCAGGGGTGTCAGGTTAAGGGTGGCTTCCGCAACATCGATCGATATGAAATATTTTTTGCATACATTCTGATCATCAGAATAACACGTACGTTGAGTTGCAACGCCGAGAGATTCTTGGTTTCGGACTTGAAATTTTTCAAACAAAAGTATCACTCGCGGGGGTGTTAGGTTGAGGGTGGCTTCCGCAACCTCGATCGAGATGCAATTCTCTTTTCATACATTCTGATAATCGGAATAACACGTTTTTTGATTTGCAACGCCGAGAGATTTCTAGTTTGAGACTTGTAATTTTCCAGAGTAAATTAATAATCGCGAGAGTGTCAGGTTAAGGGTGGCTTCCGCAACCTCGATCAGGATGCAATGCTTTTTTCATACATTCTGATCATCAGAGAAACACGTATGTCGATTTGCAACGCCAAAAGATCCCTAGTTTGGGACTTGTAATTTTTCAAAGAAAATTATCACTTGCGGGGGTGTCAGGTTAAGGTGGGCTTCCGCAACCTCGATCGATATAAAATATTTATTTCATACATTCTGATCATCAGAGTAACAAGTACGTCGAGTTGCAACGCCGAAAGATTTTTAGTTTGGGACTTGTTATTTTTCAAAGAAAATTATCACTCGCGGTGGTGTCAGGTAAAGGGTGGCTTCCGCAACCTCGATCAGGATGCGATGTTTTTTTCATACATTTCGATCATCAGAGAAACACGTATGTCGATTTGCAACGCCAAAAGATCCCTAGTTTGGGACTTGTAATTTTTCAAAGAAAATTATAACTCGCGGTGGTGTCAGGTGAAGGGTGGCTTCCGCAACCTCGATCAATATGGATTCTTCTTCCCATACATTCTGATTATCAGAGTGACACGTATGTTGATTTGCAACGCCGAAAGATTCTTAGTTTGGGACTTGTAATTTTTCAAAGAAAATTAATAATCGCAGGGGTGTCAGGTTAAGGGTGGCTTCCGCAACATCGATCGATATGAAATATTTTTTGCATACATTCTGATCATCAGAGTAACACGTACGTTGAGTTGCAACGCCGAGAGATTCTTGGTTTCGGACTTGAAATTTTTCAAACAAAAGTATCACTCGCGGGGGTGTTAGGTTGAGGGTGGCTTCCGCAACCTCGATCGAGATGCAATTCTCTTTTCATACATTCTGATAATCGGAATAACACGTTTTTTGATTTGCAACGCCGAGAGATTTCTAGTTTGAGACTTGTAATTTTCCAGAGTAAATTAATAATCGCGAGAGTGTCAGGTTAAGGGTGGCTTCCGCAACCTCGATCAGGATGCAATGCTTTTTTCATACATTCTGATCATCAGAGAAACACGTATGTCGATTTGCAACGCCAAAAGATCCCTAGTTTGGGACTTGTAATTTTTCAAAGAAAATTATCACTTGCGGGGGTGTCAGGTTAAGGTGGGCTTCCGCAACCTCGATCGATATAAAATATTTATTTCATACATTCTGATCATCAGAGTAACAAGTACGTCGAGTTGCAACGCCGAAAGATTTTTAGTTTGGGACTTGTTATTTTTCAAAGAAAATTATCACTCGCGGTGGTGTCAGGTAAAGGGTGGCTTCCGCAACCTCGATCAGGATGCGATGTTTTTTTCATACATTTTGATCATCAGAGAAACACGTATGTCGATTTGCAACGCCAAAAGATCCCTAGTTTGGGACTTGTAATTTTTCAAAGAAAATTATAACTCGCGGTGGTGTCAGGTGAAGGGTGGCTTCCGCAACCTCGATCAATATGGATTCTTCTTCCCATACATTCTGATTATCAGAGTGACACGTATGTTGATTTGCAACGCCGAAAGATTCTTAGTTTGGGACTTGTAATTTTTCAAAGAAAATTAATAATCGCAGGGGTGTCAGGTTAAGGGTGGCTTCTGCAACATCGATCGATATGAAATATTTTTTGCATACATTCTGATCATCAGAGTAACACGTACGTTGAGTTGCAACGCCGAGAGATTCTTGGTTTCGGACTTGAAATTTTTCAAACAAAAGTATCACTCGCGGGGGTGTTAGGTTGAGGGTGGCTTCCGCAACCTCGATCGAGATGCAATTCTCTTTTCATACATTCTGATAATCGGAATAACACGTTTTTTGATTTGCAACGCCGAGAGATTTCTAGTTTGAGACTTGTAATTTTCCAGAGTAAATTAATAATCGCGAGAGTGTCAGGTTAAGGGTGGCTTCCGCAACCTCAACTGAGATGCAATCCTTTTTTCATGAATTCTGATTCTTAGAGTAACACGTATGTCAATTTGCAACGCCAAAAGATCCCTAGTTTGGGACTTGTAATTTTTCAAAGAAAAATATCACTTGCGGGTGTCAGGTTAAGGTGGGCTTCCGCAACCTCGATCGATATGAAATATTTATTTCATACATTCTGATCATCAGAGTAACAAGTACGTCGAGTTGCAACGCCGAAAGATTCTTAGTTTAGGACTTGTTATTTTTCAAAGAAAATTATAACTCGCGGTGGTGTCAGGTGAAGGGTGGCTTCCGCAACCTCGATCAATATGGATTTTCTCTTCCATACATTCTGATCATCAGAGTGACACGTATGTTGATTGGCAACGCCGAAAGATTCTCAGTTTGGGACTTGTGATTTTTTGAAGAAAATTATCACTCGTGGGGGTGTCAGGTTAAGGGTGGCTCTCGCGAACTCGATCGGGATGCAATATTTTTTTCATTCATTCTGATCATCAGAGTAACACGTATGTCGAGTTGCAACGCCGAGAGATTTCTAGTTTGGGACTTGTGATTTTTGAAGAAAATTATCACTCGCGGGGGTGTCAGGTTAAGGGTGGCTTCCGCAACCTTGATCGATATAGAATATTTTTCTCATACATTCTGATCATCAGAGTAACACGTCTGTTGATTTGCAACGCCGGAAGATTCCCAGTTTGGGACTTGTAATTTTTCGAAGAAAATTATCACTCGCAGGGGTGTCAAGTTGAGGGTGGCTTCTGCAACCTCGATCGAAATGAAATATTCTTTTAATCCATTTTAATCATCAGAATAACACGTACGTCGAGTTGCAACGCCGAGAGATTCTTAATTTGGGACTTGTAATTTTTTAAAGAAAATTATCACTCGCGGTGGTGTCAGGTAAAGGGTGGCTTCCGCAACCTCGATCAGGATGCGATGTTTTTTTCATACATTCTGATCATCAGAGAAACACGTATGTCGATTTGCAACGCCAAAAGATCCACAGTTTGGGACTTGTAATTTTTCAAAGAAAATTATAACTCGCGGTGGTGTCAGGTGAAGGGTGGCTTCCGCAACCTCGATCAGGATGCAATGTTTTTTTCATACATTCTGATCATCAGAGAAACACGTATGTCGATTTGCAACGCCAAAAGATCCCTAGTTTGGGACTTGTAATTTTTCAAAGAAAATTATCACTTGCGGGGGTGTCAGGTTAAGGTGGGCTTCCGCAACCTCGATCGATATAAAATATTTATTTCATACATTCTGATCATCAGAGTAACAAGTACGTCGAGTTGCAACGCCGAAAGATTCTTAGTTTGGGACTTGTTATTTTTCAAAGAAAATTATCACTCGCGGTGGTGTCAGGTAAAGGGTGGCTTCCGCAACCTCGATCAGGATGCGATGTTTTTTTCATACATTCTGATCATCAGAGAAACACGTATGTCGATTTGCAACGCCAAAAGATCCACAGTTTGGGACTTGTAATTTTTCAAAGAAAATTATAACTCGCGGTGGTGTCAGGTGAAGGGTGGCTTCCGCAACCTCGATCAATATGGATTCTTCTTCCCATACATTCTGATTATCAGAGTGACACGTATGTTGATTTGCAACGCCGAAAGATTCTTAGTTTGGGACTTGTAATTTTTCAAAGAAAATTATCACTCGCAGGGGTGTCAAGTTGAGGGTGGCTTCTGCAACCTCGATCGAAATGAAATATTCTTTTCATTCATTCTGATCATCAGAGTAACACGTAAGTCAAGTTGCAACGCCCAGAGATTTTCAATTTGGGACTTGTAATTTCTCAAAGAAAATTATCACTCGCGAGGGTGTTAGGTTAAGGGTGGCTTCCGCAACATCGATCGATATGAAATATTTTTTGCATACATTCTGATTATCAGAGTCACACGTACGTCGAGTTGCAACGCCAAAAGATCCTCAGTTTGGGACTTGTAATTTCTCAAAGAAAATTATCACTCGCGGGGGTGTCAGGTTAAGGGTGGCTTCCGCAACATCGATCGATATGAAATATTTTTTGCATACATTCTGATTATCAGAGTCACACGTACGTCGAGTTGCAACATCAAAAGATTTTTAGTTTGGGACTTGTAATTGTTCAAAGAAAATTATCACTCGCGGGGGTGTCAGGTTAAGGGTGGCTTCCGCAACATCGATCGGGATGTGATATTCTGTTCATGAATGCTGATCATCGGAGTAACACGTATGTCGATTCGCAACGCCGAAAGATTCTTAGTTTGGGACTTGTGATCTTTCAAAGAAAGTTAATAATCGCAGGGGTGTCAGGTTAAGGGTTGCTTCCGCAAACTCAATCGATATGAAATATTTTTCTCATACATTCTGATTATCAAAATAACACGTATGTTGATTGGCAACGCCGAGAGATTTTTAGTTTGGGACTTGTGATTTTTTGAAGAAAATTATCACTCGCGGGGGTGTCAGGTTAAGGGTGGCTCCCGCAACCTTGATCGGAATGCAATATTCTTTTCATACATTCTGATCATCAGAGTAACACGTATGTCGAGTTGCAACGCTGAGAGATTTCTAGTTTGGGACTTGTGATTTTTGAAAAAAATTATCACTCGCGGGGGTGTCAGGTTAAGGGTGGCTTCCGCAACCTTGATCGATATAGAATATTCTTCTCATACATTCTGATCATCAGAGTAACACGTCTGTTGATTTGCAACGCCGAAAGATTCCCAGTTTGGGACTTGTAATTTTCCAAAGAAAATTATCACTCGCAGGGGTGTCAGGTTGAGGGTGGCTTCTGCAACCTCGATCGAAATGAAATATTCTCTTCATACATTCTGATCATCAGAATAACACGTACGTCGAGTTGCAACGCCGAGAGATTCTTAATTTGGGACTTGTAATTTTTTAAAGAAAATTATCACTCGCGGGGGTGTCAGGTTGAGGGTGGCTTCCGCAACCTCGATCGGAATGAAATATTCTTTCCATACTTTCTGATCATCAGAGAAACACGTATGTCGATTTGCAACGCCAAAAGATCCCTAGTTTGGGACTTGTAATTTTTCAAAGAAAATTATCACTTGCGGGGGTGTCAGGTTAAGGTGGGCTTCCGCAACCTCGATCGATATAAAATATTTAATTCATACATTCTGATCATCAGAGTAACAAGTACGTCGAGTTGCAACGCCAAAAGATTCTTTGTTTGGGACTTGTTATTTTTCAAAGAAAATTATCACTCGCGGTGGTGTCAGGTAAAGGGTGGCTTCCGCAACCTCGATCAGGATGCGATGTTTTTTTCATACATTCTGATCATCAGAGAAACACGTATGTCGATTTGCAACGCCAAAAGATCCACAGTTTGGGACTTGTAATTTTTCAAAGAAAATTATAACTCGCGGTGGTGTCAGGTGAAGGGTGGCTTCCGCAACCTCGATCAATATGGATTCTTCTTCTCATACATTCTGATTATCAGAGTGACACGTATGTTGATTTGCAACGCCGAAAGATTCTTAGTTTGGGACTTGTAATTTTTCAAAGAAAATTATCACTCGCAGGGGTGTCAAGTTGAGGGTGGCTTCTGCAACCTCGATCGAAATGAAATATTCTTTTCATTCATTCTGATCATCAGAGTAACACGTAAGTCAAGTTGCAACGCCCAGAGATTTTCAATTTGGGACTTGTAATTTCTCAAAGAAAATTATCACTCGCGGTGGTGTCAGGTGAAGGGTGGCTTCCGCAACCTCGATCAGGATGCAATTCTCTTTTCATACATTCTGATAATCGGAATAACACGTTTTTTGATTTGCAACGCCGAGAGATTTCTAGTTTGAGACTTGTAATTTTCCAGAGTAAATTAATAATCGCGAGAGTGTCAGGTTAAGGGTGGCTTCCGCAACCTCAACTGAGATGTAATCCTCTTTACATGAATTCTGATTCTTAGAGTAACACGTATGTCAATTTGCAACGCCAAAAGATCCCTAGTTTGGGACTTGTAATTTTTCAAAGAAAAATATCACTTGCGGGGGTGTCAGGTTAAGGTGGGCTTCCGCAACCTCGATCGATATGAAATATCTATTTCATACATTCTGATCATCAGAGTAACAAGTACGTCGAGTTGCAACGCCGAAAGATTCTTAGTTTAGGACTTGTTATTTTTCAAAGAAAATTATAACTCGCGGTGGTGTCAGGTGAAGGGTGGCTTCCGCAACCTCGATTAATATGGATTTTCTCTTCCATACATTCTGATCATCAGAGTGACACGTATGTTGATTGGCAACGCCGAAAGATTCTTAGTTTGGGACTTGTGATTTTTTGAAGAAAATTATCACTCGCGGGGGTGTCAGGTTAAGGGTGGCTCCCGCGAACTCGATCGGAATGCAATATTTTTTTCATTCATTCTGATCATCAGAGTAACACGTATGTCGAGTTGCAACGCCGAGAGATTTCTAGTTTGGGACTTGTGATTTTTGAAGAAAATTATCACTCGCGGGGGTGTCAGGTTAAGGGTGGCTTCCGCAACCTTGATCGATATAGAATATTTTTCTCATACATTCTGATCATCAGAGTAACACGTCTGTTGATTTGCAACGCCGGAAGATTCCCAGTTTGGGACTTGTAATTTTTCGAAGAAAATTATCACTCGCAGGGGTGTCAAGTTGAGGGTGGCTTCTGCAACCTCGATCGAAATGAAATATTCTTTTAATTCATTCTGATCATCAGAGTAACACGTAAGTCAAGTTGCAACGCCCAGAGATTTTCAATTTGGGACTTGTAATTTCTCAAAGAAAATTATCACTCGCGGGGGTGTTAGGTTGAGGGTGGCTTTCGCAACCTCGATCAATATGGATTATTTTTTTCATACATTCTGATCATCAGAATAACACGTATGTCGATTTGCAACGCCAAAAGATCCCTAGTTTGGGACTTGTAATTTTTCAAAGAAAATTATCACTCGCAGGGGTGTCAAGTTGAGGGTGGCTTCTGCAACCTCGATCGAAATGAAATATTTTTTTCATTTATTCTGATCATCAGAGTAACACGTAAGTCAAGTTGCAACGCCCAGAGATTTTCAATTCGGGACTTGTAATTTCTCAAAGAAAATTATCACTCGCGGGGGTGTTAGGTTAAGGGTGGCTTCCGCAACATCGATCGATATGAAATATTTTTTGCAAACATTCTGATTATCAGAGTCACACGTACGTCGAGTTGCAACGCCAAAAGATCCTCAGTTTGGGACTTGTAATTTCTCAAAGAAAATTATCACTCGCGGGGGTGTCAGGTTAAGGGTGGCTTCCGCAACATCGATCGATATGAAATATTTTTTGCTTACATTCTGATTATCAGAGTCACACGTACGTTGAGTTGCAACATCAAAAGATTTTTAGTTTGGGACTTGTAATTGTTCAAAGAAAATTATCACTCGCGGGGGTGTCAGGTTAAGGGTGGCTCTCGCAACCTTGATCGGAATGCAATATTTTTTTCATACATTCTGATCATCAGAGTAACACGTATGTCGAGTTGCAACGCTGAGAGATTTCTAGTTTGGGACTTGTGATTTTTGAAAAAAATTATCACTCGCGGGGGTGTCAGGTTAAGGGTGGCTTCCGCAACCTTGATCGATATAGAATATTCTTCTCATACATTCTGATCATCAGAGTAACACGTCTGTTGATTTGCAACGCCGAAAGATTCCCAGTTTGGGACTTGTAATTTTCCAAAGAAAATTATCACTCGCAGGGGTGTCAGGTTGAGGGTGGCTTCTGCAACCTCGATCGGAATGAAATATTCTCTTCATACATTCTGATCATCAGAATAACACGTACGTCGAGTTGCAACGCCGAGAGATTCTTAATTTGGGACTTGTAATTTTTTAAAGAAAATTATCACTCGCGGGGGTGTCAGGTTGAGGGTGGCTTCCGCGAACTCGATCGGAATGAAATATTCTTTCCATACATTCTGATCATCAGAGTAACACGTATGTCGATTTGCAACGCCGAGAGATCTTTAGTTTGGGACTTGTGATTTTTTGAAGAAAATTATCACTCGCGAGGGTGTCAGGTTAAGGGTGGCTCCCGCGAACTCGATCGGGATGCAATATTTATTTCATACATTTTGATCATCAGAGTAACAAGTACGTCGAGTTGCAACGCCGAAAGATTCTTAGTTTGGAACTTGTTATTTTTCAAAGAAAATTATCACTCGCGGTGGTGTCAGGTAAAGGATGGCTTCCGCAACCTCGATCAGGATGCAATGTTTTTTTCATACATTCTGATCATCAGAGAAACACGTATGTCGATTTGCAACGCCAAAAGATCCCTAGTTTGGGACTTGTAATTTTTCAAAGAAAATTATCACTCGCGGTGGTGTCAGGTAAAGGGTGGCTTCCGCAACCTCGATCAGGATGCGATGTTTTTTTCATACATTCTGATCATCAGAGAAACACGTATGTCGATTTGCAACGCCAAAAGATCCACAGTTTGGGACTTGTAATTTTTCAAAGAAAATTATAACTCGCGGTGGTGTCAGGTGAAGAGTGGCTTCCGCAACCTCGATCAATATGGATTCTTCTTCCCATACATTCTGATTATCAGAGTGACACGTATGTTGATTTGCAACGCCGAAAGATTCTTAGTTTGGGACTTGTAATTTTTCAAAGAAAATTAATAATCGCAGGGGTGTCAGGTTAAGGGTGGCTTCCGCAACATCGATCGATATGAAATATTTTTTGCATACATTCTGATCATCAGAGTAACACGTACGTTGAGTTGCAACGCCGAGAGATTCTTGGTTTCGGACTTGAAATTTTTCAAACAAAAGTATCACTCGCGGGGGTGTTAGGTTGAGGGTGGCTTCCGCAACCTCGATCGAGATGCAATTCTCTTTTCATACATTCTGATAATCGGAATAACACGTTTTTTGATTTGCAACGCCGAGAGATTTCTAATTTGAGACTTGTAATTTTCCAGAGTAAATTAATAATCGCGAGAGTGTCAGGTTAAGGGTGGCTTCCGCAACCTCAACTGAGATGTAATCCTTTTTTCATGAATTCTGATTCTTAGAGTAACACGTATGTCAATTTGCAACGCCAAAAGATCCCTAGTTTGGGACTTGTAATTTTTCAAAGAAAAATATCACTTGCGGGGGTGTCAGGTTAAGGTGGGCTTCCGCAACCTCGATCGATATGAAATATCTATTTCATACATTCTGATCATCAGAGTAACAAGTACGTCGAGTTGCAACGCCGAAAGATTCTTAGTTTAGGACTTGTTATTTTTCAAAGAAAATTATAACTCGCGGTGGTGTCAGGTGAAGGGTGGCTTCCGCAACCTCGATCAATATGGATTTTCTCTTCCATACATTCTGATCATCAGAGTGACACGTATGTTGATTGGCAACGCCGAAAGATTCTTAGTTTGGGACTTGTGATTTTTTGAAGAAAATTATCACTCGCGGGGGTGTCAGGTTAAGGGTGGCTCCCGCGAACTCGATCGGAATGCAATATTTTTTTCATTCATTCTGATCATCAGAGTAACACGTATGTCGAGTTGCAACGCCGAGAGATTTCTAGTTTGGGACTTGTGATTTTTGAAGAAAATTATCACTCGCGGGGGTGTCAGGTTAAGGGTGGCTTCCGCAACCTTGATCGATATAGAATATTTTTCTCATACATTCTGATCATCAGAGTAACACGTCTGTTGATTTGCAACGCCGGAAGATTCCCAGTTTGGGACTTGTAATTTTTCGAAGAAAATTATCACTCGCAGGGGTGTCAAGTTGAGGGTGGCTTCTGCAACCTCGATCGAAATGAAATATTCTTTTAATTCATTCTGATCATCAGAGTAACACGTAAGTCAAGTTGCAACGCCCAGAGATTTTCAATTTGGGACTTGTAATTTCTCAAAGAAAATTATCACTCGCGGGGGTGTTAGGTTGAGGGTGGCTTTCGCAACCTCGATCAATATGGATTATTTTTTTCATACATTCTGATCATCAGAATAACACGTATGTCGATTTGCAACGCCAAAAGATCCCTAGTTTGGGACTTGTAATTTTTCAAAGAAAATTATCACTCGCAGGGGTGTCAAGTTGAGGGTGGCTTCTGCAACCTCGATCGGAATGAAATATTTTTTTCATTCATTCTGATCATCAGAGTAACACGTAAGTCAAGTTGCAACGCCCAGAGATTTTCAATTTGGGACTTGTAATTTCTCAAAGAAAATTATCACTCGCGGGGGTGTTAGGTTAAGGGTGGCTTCCGCAACATCGATCGATATGAAATATTTTTTGCATACATTCTGATTATCAGAGTCACACGTACGTCGAGTTGCAACGCCAAAAGATCCTCAGTTTGGGACTTGTAATTTCTCAAAGAAAATTATCACTCGCGGGGGTGTCAGGTTAAGGGTGGCTTCTGCAACATCGATCGATATGAAATATTTTTTGCATACATTCTGATTATCAGAGTCACACGTACGTCGAGTTGCAACATCAAAAGATTTTTAGTTTGGGACTTGTAATTGTTCAAAGAAAATTATCAGTCGCGGGGGTGTCAGGTTAAGGGTGGCTTCCGCAACATCGATCGGGATGTGATATTCTGTTCATGAATGCTGATCATCGGAGTAACACGTATGTCGATTCGCAACGCCGAAAGATTCTTAGTTTGGGACTTGTAATCTTTCAAAGAAAGTTAATAATCGCAGGGGTGTCAGGTTAAGGGTTGCTTCCGCAAACTCAATCGATATGAAATATTTCTTTCATACATTCTGATTATCAGAATAACACGTATGTTGATTGGCAACGCCGAGAGATTCTTAGTTTGGGACTTGTGATTTTTTGAAGAAAATTATCACTCGCGGGGGTGTCAGGTTAAGGGTGGCTCCCGCAACCTTGATCGGAATGCAATATTCTTTTCATACATTCTGATCATCAGAGTAACACGTATGTCGAGTTGCAACGCTGAGAGATTTCTAGTTTGGGACTTGTGATTTTTGAAAAAAATTATCACTCGCGGGGGTGTCAGGTTAAGGGTGGCTTCCGCAACCTTGATCGATATAGAATATTCTTCTCATACATTCTGATCATCAGAGTAACACGTCTGTTGATTTGCAACGCCGAAAGATTCCCAGTTTGGGACTTGTAATTTTCCAAAGAAAATTATCACTCGCAGGGGTGTCAGGTTGAGGGTGGCTTCTGCAACCTCGATCGAAATGAAATATTCTCTTCATACATTCTGATCATCAGAATAACACGTACGTCGAGTTGCAACGCCGAGAGATTCTTAATTTGGGACTTGTAATTTTTTAAAGAAAATTATCACTCGCGGGGGTGTCAGGTTGAGGGTGGCTTCCGCAACCTCGATCGAAATGAAATATTCTTTTCATACATTCTGATCATCAGAGTAACACGTATGTCGATTTGCAACGCCGAGAGATCTTTAGTTTGGGACTTGTGATTTTTTGAAGAAAATTATCACTCGCGAGGGTGTCAGGTTAAGGGTGGCTCCCGCGAACTCGATCGGGATGCAATATTTATTTCATACATTTTGATCATCAGAGTAACAAGTACGTCGAGTTGCAACGCCGAAAGATTCTTAGTTTGGGACTTGTTATTTTTCAAAGAAAATTATCACTCGCGGTGGTGTCAGGTAAAGGATGGCTTCCGCAACCTCGATCAGGATGCAATGTTTTTTTCATACATTCTGATCATCAGAGAAACACGTATGTCGATTTGCAACGCCAAAAGATCCCTAGTTTGGGACTTGTAATTTTTCAAAGAAAATTATAACTCGCGGTGGTGTCAGGTGAAGGGTGGCTTCCGCAACCTCGATCAATATAGATTTTTCTTTCCATACATTCTGATTATCAGAGTGACACGTATGTTGATTTGCAACGCCGAAAGATTCTCAGTTTGGGACTTGTAATTTTTCAAAGAAAATTAATAATCGCAGGGGTGTCAGGTTAAGGGTGGCTTCCGCAACATCGATCGATATGAAATATTTTTTGCATACATTCTGATCATCAGAGTAACACGTACGTTGAGTTGCAACGCCGAGAGATTCTTAGTTTGGGACTTGAAATTTTTCAAACAAAAGTATCACTCGCGGGGGTGTTAGGTTGAGGGTGGCTTCCGCAACCTCGATCGAGATGCAATTCTCTTTTCATACATTCTGATAATCGGAATAACACGTTTTTTGATTTGCAACGCCGAGAGATTTCTAGTTTGAGACTTGTAATTTTTCAGAGTAAATTAATAATCGCGAGAGTGTCAGGTTAAGGGTGGCTTCCGCAACATCGATCGATATGAAATATTTTTTGCATACATTCTGATCATCAGAGTAACACGTACGTTGAGTTGCAACGCCGAGAGATTTTTAGTTTGAGACTTGTAATTTTTCGAAGAAAATTATCACTAGCGGGGGTGTCAGGTTGAGGGTGGCTTCCGCAACCTCGATCGATATGGAATATTTTTTTCATACATTCTGATCATCAGAGTAACACGTACGTTGATTTGCAATGCCGAGAGATTTTTAGTTTGGGACTTGAACTTTTTCAAAGAAAATTATCACTCGCGGGGGTGTTAGGTTGAGGGTGGCTTCCGCAACCTCGATCGAGATGCAATTATCTTTTCATACATTCTGATAATCGGAATAACACGTTTTTTGATTTGCAACGCCGAGAGATTTCTAGTTTGAGACTTGTAATTTTCTAAAGTAAGTTAATAATCGCGAGGGTGTCAGGTTAAGGGTGGCTTCCGCAACCTCGAACGATATAAAATATTCATTTCATACATTCTGATCATCAGAGTAACAAGTACGTCGAGTTGCAACGCCGAAAGATTCTTAGTTTAGGACTTGTTATTTTTCAAAGAAAATTATCACTCGCGGTGGTGTCAGGTAAAGGGTGGCTTCCGCAACCTCGATCAGGATGCAATGTTTTTTTCATACATTCTGATCATCAGAAAAACACGTATGTCGATTTGCAACGCCAAAAGATCCCTAGTTTGGGACTTGTAATTTTTCAAAGAAAATTATAACTCGCGGTGGTGTCAGGTGAAGGGTGGCTTCCGCAACCTCGATCAGGATGCAATGTTTTTTTCATACATTCTGATCATCAGAGAAACACGTATGTCGATTTGCAACGCCAAAAGATCCCTAGTTTGGGACTTGTAATTTTTCAAAGAAAATTATAACTCGCGGTGGTGTCAGGTGAAGGGTGGCTTCCGCAACCTCGATCAATATGGATTTTTCTTTCCATACATTCTGATTATCAGAGTGACACGTATGTTGATTTGCAACGCCGAAAGATTCTTAGTTTGGGACTTGTAATTTTTCAAAGAAAATTAATAATCGCAGGGGTGTCAGGTTAAGGGTGGCTTCCGCAACATCGATCGATATGAAATATTTTTTGCATACATTCTGATCATCAGAGTAACACGTACGTTGAGTTGCAACGCCGAGAGATTCTTAGTTTGGGACTTGAAATTTTTCAAACAAAAGTATCACTCGCGGGGGTGTTAGGTTGAGGGTGGCTTCCGCAACCTCGATCGAGATGCAATTCTCTTTTCATACATTCTGATAATCGGAATAACACGTTTTTTGATTTGCAACGCCGAGAGATTTCTAGTTTGAGACTTGTAATTTTCCAGAGTAAATTAATAATCGCGAGAGTGTCAGGTTAAGGGTGGCTTCCGCAACCTCAACTGAGATGCAATCCTTTCTTCATGAATTCTGATTCTTAGAGTAACACGTATGTCAATTTGCAACGCCAAAAGATCCCTAGTTTGGGACTTGTTATTTTTCAAAGAAAATTATAACTCGCGGTGGTGTCAGGTTAAGGTGGGCTTCCGCAACCTCGATCGATATGAAATATTTATTTCATACATTCTGATCATCAGAGTAACAAGTACGTCGAGTTGCAACGCCGAAAGATTCTCAGTTTAGGACTTGTTATTTTTCAAAGAAAATTATAACTCGCGGTGGTGTCAGGTGAAGGGTGGCTTCCGCAATCTCGATCAATATGGATTTTTTCTTCCATACATTCTGATCATCAGAGTGACACGTATGTTGATTGGCAACGCCGAAAGATTCTTAGTTTGGGACTTGTGATTTTTTGAAGAAAATTATCACTCGCGGGGGTGTCAGGATAAGGGTGGCTCCCGCGAACTCGATCGGGATGCAATATTTTTTTCATACATTCTGATCATCGGAGTAACACGTATGTCGAGTTGCAACGCCGAGAGATTTCTAGTTTGGGACTTGTGATTTTTGAAAAAAATTATCACTCGCGGGGGTGTCAGGTTAAGGGTGGCTTCCGCAACCTTGATCGATATGACGAATTTTTTTCATACATTCTTATCATCGAAGTAACACGTACGTCGAGTTGCAACGCCGAAAGATTCTCAGTTTGGGACTTGTAATTTTTCAAAGAAAATTATCACTCGCGGAGGTGTCAGGTTAAGGGTGGCTTCCGCAACATCGATCGGGATGTGATATTCTGTTCATGAATGCTGATCATCGGAGTAACACGTATGTCGATTCGCAACGCCAAAAGATCCCTAGTTTGGAACTTGTAATTTATCAAAGAAAATTATCACTCGCGGGGGTGTCAGGTTGAGGGTGGCTTCCGCAACCTCGATCGGGATGCAATATTTTTTTTATACATTACGATCATCAGAGTAACACGTAAGTCGATTTGCAACGCCGAGCGATCTTCAGTTTGGGACTTGTTATTTTTCAAAGAAAATTATCACTCGCGGTGGTGTCAGGTAAAGGGTGGCTTCCGCAACCTCGATCAGGATGCAATGTTTTTTTCATACATTCTGATCATCAGAGAAACACGTATGTAGATTTGCAACGCCAAAAGATCCCTAGTTTGGGACTTGTAATTTTTCAAAGAAAATTATCACTTGCGGGGGTGTCAGGTTGAGGGTGGCTTCTGCAACCTCGATGAATATGAAATATTTCTTTTATACCTTCTGATTATCAGAGTAACACGTACGTCGAGTTGGAACGCCGAGAGATTCTTAGTTTGGGACTTGTAATTTTTCAAAGAAAATTATCACTCGCGGGGGTGTCAGGTTGAGGGTGGCTTCCGCAACCTCGATAAATATAAAATATTCTTTTTATACATTTTGATCATCAGAGTAACACGTACGTTGATTTGCAACGCCGAGAGATTTTTAGTTTGGGACTTGTCATTTTCCAAAGTAAGTTAATAATCGCGAGGGTGTCAGGTTAAGGGTGGCTTCCGCAACCTCAACTAAGATGCAAAATTTTTTTCATGAATTCTCATTCTTAGAGTAACACGTTTTTTGATTTGCAACGCCAAAAGATTCCTAGTTTGGGACTTGTATTTTTTCAAAGGAAATTATCACTTGCGAGGGTGTCAGGTTAAGGTGGGCTTCCGAAACCTCGATCGATATGAGATATTTGATTCATACATTCTGGTCATCAGAGTAACAAGTACGTCGAGTTGCAACGCCGAAAGATTCTTAGTTTGGGACTTGTAATTTTTCAAAGAAAATTATCACTCGCGGTGGTGTCAGGTTGAGGGTGGCTTCCGCAACCTCGATAAATATGGAATATTCTTTCCATACATTCCGATCATCAGAGTAACACGTACGTTGATTTGCAACGCCGAGAGATTTTTAGTTTGAGACTTGTAATTTTTCGAAGAAAATTATCACTAGCGGGGGTGTCAGGTTGAGGGTGGCTTCCGCAACCTCGATCGATATGGAATATTTCTTTCATACATTCTGATCATCAGAGTAACACGTACGTTGATTTGCAATGCCGAGAGATTTTTAGTTTGGGACTTGAACTTTTTCAAAGAAAATTATCACTCGCGGGGGTGTTAGGTTGAGGGTGGCTTTCGCAACCTCGATCGAGATGCAATTATTTTTTCATACATTCTGATAATCGGAATAACACGTTTTTTGATTTGCAACGCCGAGAGATTTCTAGTTTGAGACTTGTAATTTTCTAAAGTAAGTTAATAATCGCGAGGGTGTCAGGTTAAGGGTGGCTTCCGCAACCTCGAACGATATAAAATATTCATTTCATACATTCTGATCATCAGAGTAACAAGTACGTCGAGTTGCAACGCCGAAAGATTCTTAGTTTAGGACTTGTTATTTTTCAAAGAAAATTATCACTCGCGGTGGTGTCAGGTAAAGGGTGGCTTCCGCAACCTCGATCAGAATGCAATGTTTTTTTCATACATTCTGATCATCAGAGAAACACGTATGTCGATTTGCAACGCCAAAAGATCCCTAGTTTGGGACTTGTAATTTTTCAAAGAAAATTATAACTCGCGGTGGTGTCAGGTGAAGGGTGGCTTCCGCAACCTCGATCAGGATGCAATGTTTTTTTCATACATTCTGATCATCAGAGAAACACGTATGTCGATTTGCAACGCCAAAAGATCCCTAGTTTGGGACTTGTAATTTTTCAAAGAAAATTATCACTTGCGGGGGTGTCAGGTTAAGGTGGGCTTCCGCAACCTCGATCGATATAAAATATTTATTTCATACATTCTGATCATCAGAGTAACAAGTACGTCGAGTTGCAACGCCGAAAGATTCTTAGTTTGGGACTTGTTATTTTTCAAAGAAAATTATCACTCGCGGTGGTGTCAGGTTAAGGGTGGCTCCCGCGAACTCGATCGGGATGCAATATTTTTTTCATACATTCTGATCATCAGAGTAACACGTATGTCAAATTGCAACGCCGAAAGATTTCTAGTTTGGGACTTGTGATTTTTGAAGAAAATTATCACTCGCGAGGGTGTCAGGTTAAGGGTGGCTTCCGCAACCTTGATCGATATAGAATATTTTTCTCATCCATTCTGATCATCAGAGTAACACGTCTGTTGATTTGCAACGCCGAAAGATCCTCAGTTTGGGACTTGTAATTTTTCAAAGAAAATTATCACTCGCAGGGGTGTCAGGTTGAGGGTGGCTTCTGCAACCTCGATCGAATTGAAATATTCTTTTCATACATTCTGATCATAAGAGTAACACGTACGTCGAGTTGCAACGCCGAGAGATTCTTAATTTGGGACTTGTAATTTTTCAAAGAAAATTATCACTCGCGGTGGTGTTAGGTTGAGGGTGGCTTTCGCAACCTCGATCAATATGGATTATTTTTTTTCATACATTCTGATCATCAGAATAACACGTATTTTGATTTGCAACGCCAAAAGATCCCTAGTTTGGGACTTGTAATTTTTCAAAGAAAATTATCACTCGCAGGGGTGTCAAGTTGAGGGTGGCTTCTGCAACCTCGATCGAAATGAAATATTCTTTTCATTCATTCTGATCATCAGAGTAACACGTAAGTCAAGTTGCAACGCCCAGAGATTTTCAATTTGGGACTTGTAATTTCTCAAAGAAAATTATCACTCGCGGGGGTGTTAGGTTAAGGGTGGCTTCCGCAACATCGATCGATATGAAATATTTTTTGCATACATTCTGATTATCAGAGTCACACGTACGTCGAGTTGCAACGCCAAAAGATCCTCAGTTTGGGACTTGTAATTTCTCAAAGAAAATTATCACTCGCGGGGGTGTCAGGTTAAGGGTGGCTTCCGCAACATCGATCGATATGGAATATTTTTTGCATACATTCTGATTATCAGAGTCACACGTACGTCGAGTTGCAACATCAAAAGATTTTTAGTTTGGGACTTGTAATTTTTCAAAGAAAATTATCACTTGCGGTGGTGTCAGGTGAAGGGTGGCTTCCGCAACCTTGATCGATATGACGATTTTTTTTCATACATTCTCATCATCGAAGTAACACGTACGTCGAGTTGCAACGCCAAGAGATTCTTAGTTTGGGACTTGTAATTTTTCAAAGAAAATTATCACTCGCGGGGGTGTCAGGTTAAGGGTGGCTTCCGCAACATCGATCGGGATGTGATATTCTGTTCATGAATGCTGATCATCGGAGTAACACGTATGTTGATTCGCAACGCCGAAAGATTCTTAGTTTGGGACTTGTAATCTTTCAAAGAAAGTTAATAATCGCAGGGGTGTCAGGTTAAGGGTTGCTTCCGCAAACTCAATCGATATGAAATATTTTTTTCATACATTCTGATCATCAGAATAACACGTATGTCAATTGGCAACGCCGAAAGATCTCTATCTTGGGACTTGTATTTTTTCAAAGGAAATTATCACTCGCGGGGGTGTTAGGTTGAGGGTGGCTTCCGCAACCTCGATCAATATGGATTATTTTTTTCATTCATTCTGATCATCGAAATAACACGTATGTCGATTTGCAACGCCAAAAGATCCCTAGTTTGGGACTTGTAATTTTTCCAAGAAAATTATCACTCGCAGGGGTGTCAAGTTGAGGGTGGCTTCTGCAACCTTGATCGAAATGAAATATTCTTTTCATTCATTCTGATCATCAGAGTCACACGTACGTCGAGTTGCAACATCAAAAGATTCTTAGTTTGGGACTTGTGATTTTTTGAAGAAAATTATCACTCGCGGGGGTGTCAGGTTAAGGGTGGCTCCCGCAACCTTGATCGGAATGCAATATTCTTTTCATACATTCTGATCATCAGAGTAACACGTATGTCGAGTTGCAACGCCGAGAGATTTCTAGTTTGGGACTTGTGATTTTTGAAAAAAATTATCACTCGCGGGGGTGTCAGGTTAAGGGTGGCTTCCGCAACCTTGATCGATATAGAATATTCTTCTCATACATTCTGATCATCAGAGTAACACGTATGTCGAGTTGCAACGCCGAAAGATTCCCAGTTTGGGACTTGTAATTTTCCAAAGAAAATTATCACTCGCAGGGGTGTCAGGTTGAGGGTGGCTTCTGCAACCTCGATCGAAATGAAATATTCTCTTCATACATTCTGATCATCAGAGTAACACGTTCGTCGAGTTGCAACGCCGAGAGATTCTTAATTTGGGACTTGTAATTTTTTGAAGAAAATTATCACTCTCGGGGGTGTCAGGTTGAGGGTGGCTTTCGCAACCTCGATCAATATCAAATATTTTTTTCATACATTCTGATCATCAGAATAACACGTATGTCGATTCGCAACGTCGAAAGATCTCTATCTTGGGACTTGTAATTTTTCAAAGAAAATTATCACTCGCGGAGGTGTCAGGTTAAGGGTGGCTTCCGCAACATCGATCGGGATGTGATATTCTGTTCATGAATGCTGATCATCGGAGTAACACGTATGTCGATTCGCAACGCCAAAAGATCCCTAGTTTGGAACTTGTAATTTATCGAAGAAAATTATCACTCGCGGGGGTGTCAGGTTGAGGGTGGCTTCCGCAACCTCGATCGGGATGCAATATTTTTTTTATACATGACGATCATCAGAGTAACACGTGAGTCGATTTGCAACGCCGAGCGATCTTCAGTTTGGGACTTGTGATTTTTTGAAGAAAATTATCACTCGCGGGGTCGTCAGGTTAAGGGTGGCTTCCGCAACCTTGATCGGGATGCAATATTTTTTTCATACATTCTGATCATCAGAGTAACACGTATGTCGAGTTGCAACGCCCAGAGATTTTCAATTTGGGACTTGTAATTTCTCAAAGAAAATTATCACTCGCGGGGGTGTCAGGTTAAGGGTGGCTTCCGCAACATCGATCGATATGAAATATTTTTTGCATACATTCTGATTATCAGAGTCAAACGTACGTCGAGTTGCAACGCCAAGAAATTCTTAGTTTGGGACTTGTAATTTTTCAAAGAAAATTATCACTCGCGGGGGTGTCAGGTTAAGGGTGGCTTCCGCATCATCGATCGATATGGAATATTCTTTGCATACATTTTGATCATCAGAGTAAAACGTCCGTCGATTTGCAACGCCAAAAGATTCTTAGTTTGGGACTTGTAATTTTTCAAAGAAAATTATCACTCGCGGGGGTGTCAGGTTAAGGGTGGCTCCCGCAACCTCGATCGGGATGCAATATTTTTTTCATCCATTCTGATTATCAGAGTAACACGTATGTCAAGTTGCAACGCCGAGAGATTTCTAGTTTGGGACTTGTGATTTTTGAAGAAAATTATCACTCGCGGGGGTGTCAGGTTAAGGGTGGCTTCTGAAACCTTGATCGATATGACGAATTTTTTTCATACATTCTTATCATCGAAGTAACACGTACGTCGAGTTGCAACGCCGAGAGATTCTCAGTTTGGGACTTGTAAGTTTTCAAAGAAAATTATCACTCGCGGGGGTGTCAGGTTAAGGGTGGCTCCCGCAACATCGATCGGGATGTGATATTTTGTTCATGAATGCTGATCATCGGAGTAACACGTATGTCGATTCGCAACGCCGAAAGATCCTCAGTTTGGGACTTGTAATTTTTCAAAGAAAATTATCACTTGCGGGGGTGTCAGGTTAAGATTGGCTTCCGCGACATCGATCGATATGAAATATTTTTTGCATACATTTTGATTATCGGAGTAACACGTACGTCGAGTTGCGACGCCAAAAGATTCTTAGTTTGGGACTTGTAATTTTTCAAAGAAAATTATCACTTGCGGTGGTGTCAGGTGAAGGGTGGCTTCCGCAACCTTGATCGATATGACGAATTTTTTTCATACATTCTTATCATCGAAGTAACACGTACGTCGAGTTGCAACGCCGAAAGATTCTCAGTTTGGGACTTGTAATTTTTCAAAGAAAATTATCACTCGCGGAGGTGTCAGGTTAAGGGTGGCTTCCGCAACATCGATCGGGATGTGATATTCTGTTCATGAATGCTGATCATCGGAGTAACACGTATGTCGATTCGCAACGCCAAAAGATCCCTAGTTTGGAACTTGTAATTTATCGAAGAAAATTATCACTCGCGGGGGTGTCAGGTTGAGGGTGGCTTCCGCAACCTCGATCGGGATGCAATATTTTTTTTATACATTACGATCATCAGAGTAACACGTGAGTCGATTTGCAACGCCGAGCGATCTTCAGTTTGGGACTTGTGATTTTTTGAAGAAAATTATCACTCGCGGGGGTGTCAGGTTAAGGGTGGCTTCCGCAACCTCGATCGGGATGCAATATTTTTTTCATACATTCTGATCATCAGAGTAACACGTATGTCGATTTGCAACGCCCAGAGATTTTCAATTTGGGACTTGTAATTTCTCAAAGAAAATTATCACTCGCGGGGGTGTCAGGTTAAGGGTGGCTTCCGCAACATCGATCGATATGAAATATTTTTTGCATACATTCTGATTATCAGAGTCAAACGTACGTCGAGTTGCAACGCCAAGAAATTCTTAGTTTGGGACTTGTAATTTTTCAAAGAAAATTATCACTCGCGGGGGTGTCAGGTTAAGGGTGGCTTGCGCAACATCGATCGGGATGTGATATTCTGTTCATGAATGCTGATCATCGGAGTAACACGTATGTCGATTCGCAACGCCGAAAGATCCTTAGTTTGGGACTTGTAATTTTTCAAAGAAAATTATCACTTGCGGGGGTGTCAGGTTAAGGGTGGCTTCCGCATCATCGATCGATATGAAATATCCTTTGCATACATTTTGATTATCAGAGTAACACGTCCGTCGATTTGCAACGCCAAAAGATTCTTAGTTTGGGACTTGTAATTTTTCAAAGAAAATTATCACTCGCGGGGGTGTCAGGTTAAGGGTGGCTCCCGCAACCTCGATCGGGATGCAATATTTTTTTCATCCATTCTGATTATCAGAGTAACACGTATGTCAAGTTGCAACGCCGAGAGATTTCTAGTTTGGGACTTGTGATTTTTGAAGAAAATTATCACTCGCGGGGGTGTCAGGTTAAGGGTGGCTTCTGAAACCTTGATCGATATGACGAATTTTTTTCATACATTCTTATCATCGAAGTAACACGTACGTCGAGTTGCAACGCCGAGAGATTCTCAGTTTGGGACTTGTAAGTTTTCAAAGAAAATTATCACTCGCGGGGGTGTCAGGTTAAGGGTGGCTTCCGCAACATCGATCGGGATGTGATATTTTGTTCATGAATGCTGATCATCGGAGTAACACGTATGTCGATTCGCAACGCCGAAAGATCCTCAGTTTAGACTTGTAATTTTTCAAAGAAAATTATCACTTGCGGGGGTGTCAGGTTAAGATTGGCTTCCGCGACATCGATCGATATGAAATATTTTTTGCATACATTTTGATTATCAGAGTAACACGTACGTCGAGTTGCGACGCCAAAAGATTCTTAGTTTGGGACTTGTAATTTTTCAAAGAAAATTATCACTTGCGGTGGTGTCAGGTGAAGGGTGGCTTCCGCAACCTTGATCGATATGACGAATTTTTTTCATACATTCTCATCTCCGAAGTAACACGTACGTCGAGTTGCAACGCCGAGAGATTCTCAGTTTGGGACTTGTAATTTTTCAAAGAAAATTATCACTCGCGGAGGTGTCAGGTTAAGGGTGGCTTCCGCAACATCGATCGGGATGTGATATTTTGTTCATGAATGCTGATCATTGGAGTAACACGTATGTCGATTCGCAACGCCAAAAGATCCCTAGTTTGGAACTTGTAATTTATCAAAGAAAATTATCACTCGCGGGGGTGTCAGGTTGAGGGTGGCTTCCGCAACCTCGATCGGAATGCAATATTTTTTTTATACATAACGATCATCAGAGTAACACGTGAGTCGATTTGCAACGCCGAGCGATCTTCAGTTTGGGACTTGTTATTTTTCAAAGAAAATTATCACTCGCGGTGGTGTCAGGTAAAGGGTGGCTTCCGCAACCTCGATCAGGATGCAATGTTTTTTTCATACATTCTGATCATCAGAGAAACACGTATGTAGATTTGCAACGCCAAAAGATCCCTAGTTTGGGACTTGTAATTTTTCAAAGAAAATTATCACTTGCGGGGGTGTCAGGTTGAGGGTGGCTTCTGCAACCTCGATGAATATGAAATATTTCTTTTATACCTTCTGATTATCAGAGTAACACGTACGTCGAGTTGGAACGCCGAGAGATTCTTAGTTTGGGACTTGTAATTTTTCAAAGAAAATTATCACTCGCGGGGGTGTCAGGTTGAGGGTGGCTTCCGCAACCTCGATAAATATAAAATATTCTTTTCATACATTCCGATCATCAGAGTAACACGTACGTTGATTTGCAACGCCGAGAGATTTTTAGTTTGGGACTTGTCATTTTCCAAAGTAAGTTAATAATCGCGAGGGTGTCAGGTTAAGGGTGGCTTCCGCAACCTCAACTAAGATGCAAAATTTTTTTCATGAATTCTCATTCTTAGAGTAACACGTTTTTTAAATTGCAACGCCAAAAGATTCCTAGTTTGGGACTTGTAATTTTTCAAAGAAAATTATCACTCGCGGTGGTGTCAGGTAAAGGGTGGCTTCCGCAACCTCGATCAGGATGCAATGTTTTTTTCATACATTCTGGTCATCAGATTAACAAGTACGTCGAGTTGCAACGCCGAAAGATTCTTACTTTGGGACTTGTAATTTTTCAAAGAAAATTATCACTCGCGGTGGTGTCAGGTTGAGGGTGGCTTCCGCAACCTCGATAAATATGAAATATTCTTTCCATACATTCCGATCATCAGAGTAACACGTACGTTGATTTGCAACGCCAAAAGATTTTTAGTTTGAGACTTGTAATTTTTCGAAGAAAATTATCACTAGCGGGGGTGTCAGGTTGAGGGTGGCTTCCGCAACCTCGATCGATATGGAATATTTCTTTCATACATTCTGATCATCAGAGTAACACGTACGTTGATTTGCAATGCCGAGAGATTTTTAGTTTGGGACTTGAACTTTTTCAAAGAAAATTATTACTCGCGGGGGTGTTAGGTTGAGGGTGGCTTCCGCAACCTCGATCGAGATGCAATTATCTTTTCATACATTCTGATAATCGGAATAACACGTTTTTTGATTTGCAACGCCGAGAGATTTCTAGTTTGAGACTTGTAATTTTCTAAAGTAAGTTAATAATCGCGAGGGTGTCAGGTTAAGGGTGGCTTCCGCAACCTCGAACGATATAAAATATTCATTTCATACATTCTGATCATCAGAGTAACAAGTACGTCGAGTTGCAACGCCGAAAGATTCTTAGTTTAGGACTTGTTATTTTTCAAAGAAAATTATCACTCGCGGTGGTGTCAGGTAAAGGGTGGCTTCCGCAACCTCGATCAGGATGCAATGTTTTTTTCATACATTCTGATCATCAGAGAAACACGTATGTCGATTTGCAACGCCAAAAGATCCCTAGTTTGGGACTTGTAATTTTTCAAAGAAAATTATAACTCGCGGTGGTGTCAGGTGAAGGGTGGCTTCCGCAACCTCGATCAGGATGCAATGTTTTTTTCATACATTCTGATCATCAGAGAAACACGTATGTCGATTTGCAACGCCAAAAGATCCCTAGTTTGGGACTTGTAATTTTTCAAAGAAAATTATCACTTGCGGGGGTGTCAGGTTAAGGTGGGCTTCCGCAACCTCGATCGATATAAAATATTTATTTCATACATTCTGATCATCAGAGTAACAGGTACGTCGAGTTGCAACGCCGAAAGATTCTTAGTTTGGGACTTGTTATTTTTCAAAGAAAATTATCACTCGCGGTGGTGTCAGGTTAAGGGTGGCTCCCGCGAACTCGATCGGGATGCAATATTTTTTTCATACATTCTGATCATCAGAGTAACACGTATGTCAAATTGCAACGCCGAAAGATTTCTAGTTTGGGACTTGTGATTTTTGAAGAAAATTATCACTCGCAAGGGTGTCAGGTTAAGGGTGGCTTCCGCAACCTTGATCGATATAGAATATTTTTTTCATACATTCTGATCATCAGAGTAACACGTCTGTTGATTTGCAACGCCGAAAGATCCTCAGTTTGGGACTTGTAATTTTTCAAAGAAAATTATCACTCGCAGGGGTGTCAGGTTGAGGGTGGCTTCTGCAACCTCGATCGAAATGAAATATTCTTTCCATACATTCTGATCATAAGAGTAACACGTACGTCGAGTTGCAACGCCGAGAGATTCTTAATTTGGGACTTGTAATTTTTCAAAGAAAATTATCACTCGCGGTGGTGTTAGGTTGAGGGTGGCTTTCGCAACCTCGATCAATATGGATTATTTTTTTTCATACATTCTGATCATCAGAATAACACGTATTTTGATTTGCAACGCCAAAAGATCCCTAGTTTGGGACTTGTAATTTTTCAAAGAAAATTATTACTCGCAGGGGTGTCAAGTTGAGGGTGGCTTCTGCAACCTCGATCGAAATGAAATATTCTTTTCATTCATTCTGATCATCAGAGTAACACGTAAGTCAAGTTGCAACGCCCAGAGATTTTCAATTTGGGACTTGTAATTTCTCAAAGAAAATTATCACTCGCGGGGGTGTTAGGTTAAGGGTGGCTTCCGCAACATCGATCGATATGAAATATTTTTTGCATACATTCTGATTATCAGAGTCACACGTACGTCGAGTTGCAACGCCAAAAGATCCTCAGTTTGGGACTTGTAATTTCTCAAAGAAAATTATCACTCGCGGGGGTGTCAGGTTAAGGGTGGCTTCCGCAACATCGATCGATATGGAATATTTTTTGCATACATTCTGATTATCAGAGTCACACGTACGTCGAGTTGCAACATCAAAAGATTTTTAGTTTGGGACTTGTGATTTTTGAAGAAAATTATCACTCGCGGGGGTGTCAGGTGAAGGGTGGCTTCCGCAACCTTGATCGATATGACGATTTTTTTTCATACATTCTTATCATCGAAGTAACACGTACGTCGAGTTGCAACGCCAAGAGATTCTTAGTTTGGGACTTGTAATTTTTCAAAGAAAATTATCACTCGCGGGGGTGTCAGGTTAAGGGTGGCTTCCGCAACATCGATCGGGATGTGATATTCTGTTCATGAATGCTGATCATCGGAGTAACACGTATGTCGATTCGCAACGCCGAAAGATTCTTAGTTTGGGACTTGTAATCTTTCAAAGAAAGTTAATAATCGCAGGGGTGTCAGGTTAAGGGTTGCTTCCGCAAACTCAATCGATATGAAATATTTTTTTCATACATTCTGTTCATCAGAATAACACGTATGTCAATTGGCAACGCCGAAAGATCTCTATCTTGGGACTTGTAATTTTTCAAAGGAAATTATCACTCGCGGGGGTGTTAGGTTGAGGGTGGCTTCCGCAACCTCGATCAATATGGATTATTTTTTTCATTCATTCTGATCATCGGAATAACACGTATGTCGATTTGCAACGCCAAAAGATCCCTAGTTTGGGACTTGTAATTTTTCCAAGAAAATTATCACTCGCAGGGGTGTCAAGTTGAGGGTGGCTTCTGCAACCTTGATCGGAATGCAATATTTTTTTCATACATTCTGATCATCAGAGTAACACGTATGTCGAGTTGCAACGCCGAGAGATTTCTAGTTTGGGACTTGTGATTTTTGAAAAAAATTATCACTCGGGGGGGTGTCAGGTTAAGGGTGGCTTCCGCAACCTTGATCGATATAGAATATTCTTCTCATACATTCTGATCATCAGAGTAACACGTATGTCGAGTTGCAACGCCGAGAGATTTCTAGTTTGGGACTTGTGATTTTTGAAAAAAATTATCACTCGCGGGGGTGTCAGGTTAAGGGTGGCTTCCGCAACCTTGATCGATATAGAATATTCTTCTCATACATTCTGATCATCAGAGTAACACGTATGTCGAGTTGCAACGCCGAAAGATTCCCAGTTTGGGACTTGTAATTTTCCAAAGAAAATTATCACTCGCAGGGGCGTCAGGTTGAGGGTGGCTTCTGCAACCTCGATCGAAATGAAATATTCTCTTCATACATTCTGATTATCAGAGTAACACGTTCGTCGAGTTGCAACGCCGAGAGATTCTTAATTTGGGACTTGTAATTTTTTGAAGAAAATTATCACTCTCGGGGGTGTCAGGTTGAGGGTGGCTTCCGCAACCTCGATCAATATCAAATATTCTTTTCATACATTCTGATCATCAGAATAACACGTATGTCGATTCGCAACGCCGAAAGATCTCTATCTTGGGACTTGTAATTTTTCAAAGAAAATTATCACTCGCAGAGGTGTCAGGTTAAGGGTGGCTTCCGCAACATCGATCGGGATGTGATATTCTGTTCATGAATGCTGATCATCGGAGTAACACGTATGTCGATTCGCAACGCCGAAAGATCCTCAGTTTGGGACTTGTAATTTTTCAAAGAAAATTATCACTTGCGGGGGTGTCAGGTTAAGATTGGCTTCCGCGACATCGATCGATATGAAATATTTTTTGCATACATTTTGATTATCAGAGTAACACGTACGTCGAGTTGCGACGCCAAAAGATTCTTAGTTTGGGACTTGTAATTTTTCAAAGAAAATTATCACTCGCGGAGGTGTCAGGTTAAGGGTGGCTTCCGCAACATCGATCGGGATGTGATATTCTGTTCATGAATGCTGATCATCGGAGTAACACGTATGTCGATTCGCAACGCCAAAAGATCCCTAGTTTGGAACTTGTAATTTATCAAAGAAAATTATCACTCGCGGGGGTGTCAGGTTGAGGGTGGCTTCCGCAACCTCGATCGGGATGCAATATTTTTTTTATACATTACGATCATCAGAGTAACACGTGAGTCGATTTGCAACGCCGAGCGATCTTCAGTTTGGGACTTGTTATTTTTCAAAGAAAATTATCACTCGCGGTGGTGTCAGGTAAAGGGTGGCTTCCGCAACCTCGATCAGGATGCAATGTTTTTTTCATACATTCTGATCATCAGAGAAACACGTATGTAGATTTGCAACGCCAAAAGATCCCTAGTTTGGGACTTGTAATTTTTCAAAGAAAATTATCACTTGCGGGGGTGTCAGGTTGAGGGTGGCTTCTGCAACCTCGATGAATATGAAATATTTCTTTTATACCTTCTGATTATCAGAGTAACACGTACGTCGAGTTGGAACGCCGAGAGATTCTTAGTTTGGGACTTGTAATTTTTCAAAGAAAATTATCACTCGCGGGGGTGTCAGGTTGAGGGTGGCTTCCGCAACCTCGATAAATATAAAATATTCTTTTCATACATTCCGATCATCAGAGTAACACGTGCGTTGATTTGCAACGCCGAGAGATTTTTAGTTTGGGACTTGTCATTTTCCAAAGTAAGTTAATAATCGCGAGGGTGTCAGGTTAAGGGTGGCTTCCGCAACCTCAACTAAGATGCAAAATTTTTTTCATGAATTCTCATTCTTAGAGTAACACGTTTTTTGAATTGCAACGCCAAAAGATTCCTAGTTTGGGACTTGTATTTTTTCAAAGGAAATTATCACTTGCGAGGGTGTCAGGTTAAGGTGGGCTTCCGAAACCTCGATCGATATGAGATATTTGATTCATACATTCTGGTCATCAGAGTAACAAGTACGTCGAGTTGCAACGCCGAAAGATTCTTACTTTGGGACTTGTAATTTTTCAAAGAAAATTATCACTCGCGGTGGTGTCAGGTTGAGGGTGGCTTCCGCAACCTCGATAAATATGGAATATTCTTTCCATACATTCCGATCATCAGAGTAACACGTACGTTGATTTGCAACGCCGAGAGATTTTTAGTTTGAGACTTGTAATTTTTCGAAGAAAATTATCACTAGCGGGGGTGTCAGGTTGAGGGTGGCTTCCGCAACCTCGATCGATATGGAATATTTCTTTCATACATTCTGATCATCAGAGTAACACGTACGTTGATTTGCAATGCCGAGAGATTTTTAGTTTGGGACTTGAACTTTTTCAAAGAAAATTATCACTCGCGGGGGTGTTAGGTTGAGGGTGGCTTCCGCAACCTCGATCGAGATGCAATTATCTTTTCATACATTCTGATAATCGGAATAACACGTTTTTTGATTTGCAACGCCGAGAGATTTCTAGATTGAGACTTGTAATTTTCTAAAGTAAGTTAATAATCGCGAGGGTGTCAGGTTAAGGGTGGCTTCCGCAACCTCGAACGATATAAAATATTCATTTCATACATTCTGATCATCAGGGTAACAAGTACGTCGAGTTCCAACGCCGAAAGATTCTTAGTTTAGGACTTGTTATTTTTCAAAGAAAATTATCACTCGCGGTGGTGTCAGGTGAAGGGTGGCTTCCGCAACCTCGATCAGGATGCAATGTTTTTTTCATACATTCTGATCATCAGAGAAACACGTATGTCGATTTGCAACGCCAAAAGATCCCTAGTTTGGGACTTGTAATTTTTCAAAGAAAATTATAACTCGCGGTGGTGTCAGGTGAAGGGTTGCTTCCGCAACCTCGATCAGGATGCAATGTTTTTTTCATACATTCTGATCATCAGAGAAACACGTATGTCGATTTGCAACGCCAAAAGATCCCTAGTTTGAGACTTGTAATTTTTCAAAGAAAATTATCACTTGCGGGGGTGTCAGGTTAAGGTGGGCTTCCGCAACCTCGATCGATATAAAATATTTATTTCATACATTCTGATCATCAGAGTAACAAGTACGTCGAGTTGCAACGCCGAAAGATTCTTAGTTTGGGACTTGTTATTTTTCAAAGAAAATTATCACTCGCGGTGGTGTCAGGTTAAGGGTGGCTCCCGCGAACTCGATCGGGATGCAATATTTTTTTCATACATTCTCATCATCAGAGTAACACGTATGTCAAATTGCAACGCCAAAAGATTTCTAGTTTGGGACTTGTGATTTTTGAAGAAAATTATCACTCGCGAGGGTGTCAGGTTAAGGGTGGCTTCCGCAACCTTGATCGATATAGAATATTTTTCTCATACATTCTGATCATCAGAGTAACACGTCTGTTGATTTGCAACGCCGAAAGATCCTCAGTTTGGGACTTGTAATTTTTCAAAGAAAATTATCACTCGCAGGGGTGTCAGGTTGAGGGTGGCTTCTGCAACCTCGATCGAAATGAAATATTCTTTCCATACATTCTGATCATAAGAGTAACACGTACGTCGAGTTGCAACGCCGAGAGATTCTTAATTTGGGACTTGTAATTTTTCAAAGAAAATTATCACTCGCGGTGGTGTTAGGTTGAGGGTGGCTTTCGCAACCTCGATCAATATGGATTATTTTTTTTCATACATTCTGATCATCAGAATAACACGTATTTTGATTTGCAACGCCAAGAGATCCCTAGTTTGGGACTTGTAATTTTTCAAAGAAAATTATCACTCGCAGGGGTGTCAAGTTGAGGGTGGCTTCTGCAACCTCGATCGGAATGAAATATTCTTTTCATTCATTCTGATCATCAGAGTAACACGTAAGTCAAGTTGCAACGCCCAGAGATTTTCAATTTGGGACTTGTAATTTCTCAAAGAAAATTATCACTCGCGGGGGTGTTAGGTTAAGGGTGGCTTCCGCAACATCGATCGATATGAAATATTTTTTGCATACATTCTGATTATCAGAGTCACACGTACGTCGAGTTGCAACGCCGAAAGATCCTCAGTTTGGGACTTGTAATTTCTCAAAGAAAATTATCACTCGCGGGGGTGTCAGGTTAAGGGTGGCTTCCGCGACATCGATCGATATGGAATATTTTTTGCATACATTCTGATTATCAGAGTCACACGTACGTCGAGTTGCAACATCAAAAGATTTTTAGTTTGGGACTTGTAATTTTTCAAAGAAAATTATCACTCTCGGGGGTGTCAGGTTGAGGGTGGCTTCCGCAACATCGATCGATATGGAATATTTTTTGCATACATTCTGATTATCAGAGTCACACGTACGTCGAGTTGCAACATCAAAAGATTTTTAGTTTGGGACTTGTGATTTTTGAAAAAAATTATCACTCGCGGGGGTGTCAGGTTAAGGGTGGCTTCCGCAACCTTGATCGATATAGAATATTCTTCTCATACATTCTGATCATCAGAGTAACACGTATGTCGAGCTGCAACGCCGAAAGATTCCCAGTTTGGGACTTGTAATTTTCCAAAGAAAATTATCACTCGCAGGGGTGTCAGGTTGAGGGTGGCTTCTGCAACCTCGATCGAAATGAAATATTCTCTTCATACATTCTGATCATCAGAGTAACACGTTCGTCGAGTTGCAACGCCGAGAGATTCTTAATTTGGGACTTGTAATTTTTTGAAGAAAATTATCACTCGCGGGGGTGTCAGGTTAAGGGTGGCTCCCGCAACCTTGATCGGAATGCAATATTCTTTTCATACATTCTGATCATCAGAGTAACACGTATGTCGAGTTGCAACGCCGAGAGATTTCTAGTTTGGGACTTGTGATTTTTGAAAAAAATTATCACTCGCGGGGGTGTCAGGTTAAGGGTGGCTTCCGCAACCTTGATCGATATAGAATATTCTTCTCATACATTCTGATCATCAGAGTAACACGTATGTCGAGCTGCAACGCCGAAAGATTCCCAGTTTGGGACTTGTAATTTTCCAAAGAAAATTATCACTCGCAGGGGTGTCAGGTTGAGGGTGGCTTCTGCAACCTCGATCGAAATGAAATATTCTCTTCATACATTCTGATCATCAGAGTAACACGTTCGTCGAGTTGCAACGCCGAGAGATTCTTAATTTGGGACTTGTAATTTTTTGAAGAAAATTATCACTCTCGGGGGTGTCAGGTTGAGGGTGGCTTCCGCAACCTCGATCAATATCAAATATTCTTTTCATACATTCTGATCATCAGAATAACACGTATGTCGATTCGCAACGCCGAAAGATCTCTATCTTGGGACTTGTAATTTTTCAAAGGAAATTATCACTCGAGGGGGTGTTAGGTTGAGGGTGGCTTCCGCAACCTCGATCAATATGGATTATTTTTTTCATTCATTCTGATCATCAGAATAACACGTATGTCGATTTGCAACGCCAAAGGATCCCTAGTTTGGGACTTGTAATTTTTCAAAGAAAATTATCACTCGCAGGGGTGTCAAGTTAAGGGTGGCTTCTGCAACCTCGATCGAAATGGAACATTCTTTTCATAGATTCTGATCATCAGAGTAACACGTAAGTCAAGTTGCAACGCCCAGAGATTTTCAATTTGGGACTTGTAATTTCTCAAAGAAAATTATCACTCGCGGGGGTGTCAGGTTAAGGGTGGCTTCCGCAACATCGATCGATATGGAATATTTTTTGCATACATTCTGATTATCAGAGTCACACGTACGTCGAGTTGCAACGCCAAAAGATCCTCAGTTTGGGACTTGTAATTTCTCAAAGAAAATTATCACTCGCGGGGGTGTCAGGTTAAGGGTGGCTTCCGCAACATCGATCGATATGAAATATTTTTTGCATACATTCTGATTATCAGAGTCACACGTACGTCGAGTTGCAACATCGAAGGATTTTTAGTTTGGGACTTGTAATTTTTCAAAGAAAATTATCACTTGCGGTGGTGTCAGGTGAAGGGTGGCTAACCTTGATCGATATGACGAATTTTTTTCATACATCCTTATCATCGAAGTAACACGTACGTCGAGTTGCAACGCCAAGAGATTCTCAGTTTGGGACTTGTAAGTTTTCAAAGAAAATTATCACTCGCGGGGGTGTCAGGTTAAGGGTGGCTTCCGCAACATCGATCGGGATGTGATATTTTGTTCATGAATGCTGATCATCGGAGTAACACGTATGTCGATTCGCAACGCCGAAAGATCCTCAGTTTGGGACTTGTAATTTTTCAAAGAAAATTATCATTTGCGAGGGTGTCAGGTTAAGATTGGCTTCCGCGACATCGATCGATATGAAATATTTTTTGCATACATTTTCATCATCAAAGTAACACGTATGTCAATTTGCAACGCCAAAAGATTTCTAGTTTGGGACTCGTAATTTTTCAGAGAAAATTATCACTTGCGGGGGTGTCAGGTTAAGGGTGGCTTCCGCGACCTCAATCGATATGAAAAATTTTTTTCATACATTCTGATCATTAGAGTAACACGTATGTCAATTGGCAACGCCGAAAGATCTCTATCTTGGGACTTGTAATTTTTCAAAGGAAATTATCACTCGCGGGGGTGTTAGGTTGAGGGTGGCTTCCGCAACCTCGATCAATATGGATTATTTTTTTCATTCATTCTGATCATCGGAATAACACGTATGTCGATTTGCAACGCCAAAAGATCCCTAGTTTGGGACTTGTAATTTTTCCAAGAAAATTATCACTCGCAGGGGTGTCAAGTTGAGGGTGGCTTCTGCAACCTTGATCGAAATGAAATATTCTTTTCATTCATTCTGATCATCAAAGTCACACGTACGTCGAGTTGCAACATCAAAAGATTCTTAGTTTGGGACTTGTGATTTTTTGAAGAAAATTATCACTCGCGGGGGTGTCAGGTTAAGGGTGGCTCCCGCAACCTTGATCGGAATGCAATATTCTTTTCATACATTCTGATCATCAGAGTAACACGTATGTCGAGTTGCAACGCCGAGAGATTTCTAGTTTGGGACTTGTGATTTTTGAAAAAAATTATCACTCGCGGGGGTGTCAGGTTAAGGGTGGCTTCCGCAACCTTGATCGATATAGAATATTCTTCTCATACATTCTGATCATCAGAGTAACACGTATGTCGAGCTGCAACGCCGAAAGATTCCCAGTTTGGGACTTGTAATTTTCCAAAGAAAATTATCACTCGCAGGGGTGTCAGGTTGAGGGTGGCTTCTGCAACCTCGATCGAAATGAAATATTCTCTTCATACATTCTGATCATCAGAGTAACACGTTCGTCGAGTTGCAACGCCGAGAGATTCTTAATTTGGGACTTGTAATTTTTTGAAGAAAATTATCACTCTCGGGGGTGTCAGGTTGAGGGTGGCTTCCGCAACCTCGATCAATATCAAATATTCTTTTCATACATTCTGATCATCAGAATAACACGTATGTCGATTC
Source organism: Athalia rosae (assembly GCF_917208135.1). NCBI lineage: Eukaryota > Metazoa > Arthropoda > Insecta > Hymenoptera > Athaliidae > Athalia > Athalia rosae. Next base: position 13,301,033 of record NC_064028.1, read on the forward strand.
GCAACGCCGAAAGATCTCTATCTTGGGACTTGTAATTTTTCAAAGGAAATTATCACTCGAGGGGGTGTTAGGTTGAGGGTGGCTTCCGCAACCTCGATCAATATGGATTATTTTTTTCATTCATTCTGATCATCAGAATAACACGTATGTCGATTTGCAACGCCAAAAGATCCCTAGTTTGGGACTTGTAATTTTTCAAAGAAAATTATCACTCGCAGGGGTGTCAAGTTAAGGGTGGCTTCTGCAACCTCGATCGAAATGGAACATTCTTTTCATAGATTCTGATCATCAGAGTAACACGTAAGTCAAGTTGCAACGCCCAGAGATTTTCAATTTGGGACTTGTAATTTCTCAAAGAAAATTATCACTCGCGGGGGTGTCAGGTTAAGGGTGGCTTCCGCAACATCGATCGATATGGAATATTTTTTGCATACATTCTGATTATCAGAGTCACACGTACGTCGAGTTGCAACGCCAAAAGATCCTCAGTTTGGGACTTGTAATTTCTCAAAGAAAATTATCACTCGCGGGGGTGTCAGGTTAAGGGTGGCTTCCGCAACATCGATCGATATGAAATATTTTTTGCATACATTCTGATTATCAGAGTCACACGTACGTCGAGTTGCAACATCGAAGGATTTTTAGTTTGGGACTTGTAATTTTTCAAAGAAAATTATCACTTGCGGTGGTGTCAGGTGAAGGGTGGCTAACCTTGATCGATATGACGAATTTTTTTCATACATCCTTATCATCGAAGTAACACGTACGTCGAGTTGCAACGCCAAGAGATTCTCAGTTTGGGACTTGTAAGTTTTCAAAGAAAATTATCACTCGCGGGGGTGTCAGGTTAAGGGTGGCTTCCGCAACATCGATCGGGATGTGATATTTTGTTCATGAATGCTGATCATCGGAGTAACACGTATGTCGATTCGCAACGCCGAAAGATCCTCAGTTTGGGACTTGTAATTTTTCAAAGAAAATTATCATTTGCGAGGGTGTCAGGTTAAGATTGGCTTCCGCGACATCGATCGATATGAAATATTTTTTGCATACATTTTGATTATCAGAGTAACACGTACGTCGAGTTGCGACGCCAAAAGATTCTTAGTTTGGGACTTGTAATTTTTCAAAGAAAATTATCACTTGCGGTGGTGTCAGGTGAAGGGTGGCTTCCGCAACCTTGATCGATATGACGAATTTTTTTCATACATTCTTATCATCGAAGTAACACGTAAGTCGAGTTGCAACGCCGAGAGATTCTCAGTTTGGGACTTGTAATTTTTCAAAGAAAATTATCACTCGCGGAGGTGTCAGGTTAAGGGTGGCTTCCGCAACATCGATCGGGATGTGATATTCTGTTCATGAATGCTGATCATCGGAGTAACACGTATGTCGATTCGCAACGCCAAAAGATCCCTAGTTTGGAACTTGTAATTTATCGAAGAAAATTATCACTCGCGGGGGTGTCAGGTTGAGGGTGGCTTCCGCAACCTCGATCGGGATGCAATATTTTTTTTATACATGACGATCATCAGAGTAACACGTGAGTCGATTTGCAACGCCGAGCGATCTTCAGTTTGGGACTTGTGATTTTTTGAAGAAAATTATCACTCGCGGGGGTGTCAGGTTAAGGGTGGCTTCCGCAACCTCGATCAGGATGCAATATTTTTTTCATACATTCTGATCATCAGAGTAACACGTATGTCGAGTTGCAACGCCCAGAGATTTTCAATTTGGGACTTGTAATTTCTCAAAGAAAATTATCACTCGCGGGGGTGTCAGGTTAAGGGTGGCTTCCGCAACATCGATCGATATGAAATATTTTTTGCATACATTCTGATTATCAGAGTCAAACGTACGTCGAGTTGCAACGCCAAGAAATTCTTAGTTTGGGACTTGTAATTCTTCAAAGAAAATTATCACTCGCGGGGGTGTCAGGTGAAGGGTGGCTTCCGCAACCTTGATCGATATGACGAATTTTTTTCATACATTCTTATCATCGAAGTAACACGTAAGTCGAGTTGCAACGCCGAGAGATTCTCAGTTTGGGACTTGTAATTTTTCAAAGAAAATTATCACTCGCGGAGGTGTCAGGTTAAGGGTGGCTTCCGCAATATCGATCGGGATGTGATATTCTGTTCATGAATGCTGATCATCGGAGTAACACGTATGTCGATTCGCAACGCCAAAAGATCCCTAGTTTGGAACTTGTAATTTATCGAAGAAAATTATCACTCGCGGGGGTGTCAGGTTGAGGGTGGCTTCCGCAACCTCGATCGGGATGCAATATTTTTTTTATACATGACGATCATCAGAGTAACACGTGAGTCGATTTGCAACGCCGAGCGATCTTCAGTTTGGGACTTGTGATTTTTTGAAGAAAATTATCACTCGCGGGGGTGTCAGGTTAAGGGTGGCTTCCGCAACCTCGATCGAAATGGAACATTCTTTTCATAGATTCTGATCATCAGAGTAACACGTAAGTCAAGTTGCAACGCCCAGAGATTTTCAATTTGGGACTTGTAATTTCTCAAAGAAAATTATCACTCGCGGGGGTGTCATGTTAAGGGTGGCTTCCGCAACATCGATCGATATGGAATATTTTTTGCATACATTCTGATTATCAGAGTCACACGTACGTCGAGTTGCAACGCCAAAAGATCCTCAGTTTGGGACTTGTAATTTCTCAAAGAAAATTATCACTCGCGGGGGTGTCAGGTTAAGGGTGGCTTGCGCAACATCGATCGGGATGTGATATTCTGTTCATGAATGCTGATCATCGGAGTAACACGTATGTCGATTCGCAACGCCGAAAGATCCTTAGTTTGGGACTTGTAATTTTTCAAAGAAAATTATCACTTGCGGGGGTGTCAGGTTAAGGGTGGCTTCCGCATCATCGATCGATATGGAATATTCTTTGCATACATTTTGATTATCAGAGTAACACGTCCGTCGATTTGCAACGCCAAAAGATTCTTAGTTTGGGACTTGTAATTTTTCAAAGAAAATTATTACTCGCGGGGGTGTCAGTTTAAGGGTGGCTCCCGCAACCTCGATCGGGATGCAATATTTTTTTCATCCATTCTGATTATCAGAGTAACACGTATGTCAAGTTGCAACGCCGAGAGATTTCTAGTTTGGGACTTGTGATTTTTGAAGAAAATTATCACTCGCGGGGGTGTCAGGTTAAGGGTGGCTTCTGAAACCTTGATCGATATGACGAATTTTTTTCATACATTCTTATCATCGAAGTAACACGTACGTCGAGTTGCAACGCCGAGAGATTCTCAGTTTGGGACTTGTAAGTTTTCAAAGAAAATTATCACTCGCGGAGGTGTCAGGTTAAGGGTGGCTTCCGCAACATCGATCGGGATGTGATATTCTGTTCATGAATGCTGATCATCGGAGTAACACGTATGTCGATTCGCAACGCCAAAAGATCCCTAGTTTGGAACTTGTAATTTATCGAAGAAAATTATCACTCGCGGGGGTGTCAGGTTGAGGGTGGCTTCCGCAACCTCGATCGGGATGCAATATTTTTTTTATACATGACGATCATCAGAGTAACACGTGAGTCGATTTGCAACGCCGAGCGATCTTCAGTTTGGGACTTGTGATTTTTTGAAGAAAATTATCACTCGCGGGGGTGTCAGGTTAAGGGTGGCTTCCGCAACCTCGATCAGGATGCAATATTTTTTTCATACATTCTGATCATCAGAGTAACACGTATGTCGAGTTGCAACGCCCAGAGATTTTCAATTTGGGACTTGTAATTTCTCAAAGAAAATTATCACTCGCGGGGGTGTCAGGTTAAGGGTGGCTTCCGCAACATCGATCGATATGAAATATTTTTTGCATACATTCTGATTATCAGAGTCAAACGTACGTCGAGTTGCAACGCCAAGAAATTCTTAGTTTGGGACTTGTAATTCTTCAAAGAAAATTATCACTCGCGGGGGTGTCAGGTTAAGGGTGGCTTGCGCGACATCGATCGGGATGTGATATTCTGTTCATGAATGCTGATCATCGGAGTAACACGTATGTCGATTCGCAACGCCGAAAGATCCTTAGTTTGGGACTTGTAATTTTTCAAAGAAAATTATCACTTGCGGGGGTGTCAGGTTAAGGGTGGCTTCCGCATCATCGATCGATATGGAATATTCTTTGCATACATTTTGATTATCAGAGTAACACGTCCGTCGATTTGCAACGCCAAAAGATTCTTAGTTTGGGACTTGTAATTTTTCAAAGAAAATTATCACTCGCGGGGGTGTCAGGTTAAGGGTGGCTTCCGCAACCTTGATCCATATGGAATATCCTTTTCATACATTCTGATCATCAGAGTAACACGTCTGTTGATTTGCAACGCCGAAAGATTCCCAGTTTGGGACTTGTAATTTTTCAAAGAAAATTATCACTCGCAGGGGTGTCAAGTTAAGGGTGGCTTCTGCAACCTCGATCGAAATGGAACATTCTTTTCATAGATTCTGATCATCAGAGTAACACGTAAGTCAAGTTGCAACGCCCAGAGATTTTCAATTTGGGACTTGTAATTTCTCAAAGAAAATTATCACTCGCGGGGGTGTCATGTTAAGGGTGGCTTCCGCAACATCGATCGATATGGAATATTTTTTGCATACATTCTGATTATCAGAGTCACACGTACGTCGAGTTGCAACGCCAAAAGATCCTCAGTTTGGGACTTGTAATTTCTCAAAGAAAATTATCACTCGCGGGGGTGTCAGGTTAAGGGTGGCTTCCGCAACATCGATCGATATGAAATATTTTTTGCATACATTCTGATTATCAGAGTCACACGTACGTCGAGTTGCAACATCGAAGGATTTTTAGTTTGGGACTTGTAATTTTTCAAAGAAAATTATCACTTGCGGTGGTGTCAGGTGAAGGGTGGCTAACCTTGATCGATATGACGAATTTTTTTCATACATCCTTATCATCGAAGTAACACGTACGTCGAGTTGCAACGCCGAGAGATTCTCAGTTTGGGACTTGTAAGTTTTCAAAGAAAATTATCACTCGCGGGGGTGTCAGGTTAAGGGTGGCTTCCGCAACATCGATCGGGATGTGATATTTTGTTCATGAATGCTGATCATCGGAGTAACACGTATGTCGATTCGCAACGCCGAAAGATCCTCAGTTTGGGACTTGTAATTTTTCAAAGAAAATTATCATTTGCGGGGGTGTCAGGTTAAGATTGGCTTCCGCGACATCGATCGATATGAAATATTTTTTGCATACATTTTGATTATCAGAGTAACACGTACGTCGAGTTGCGACGCCAAAAGATTCTTAGTTTGGGACTTGTAATTTTTCAAAGAAAATTATCACTTGCGGTGGTGTCAGGTGAAGGGTGGCTTCCGCAACCTTGATCGATATGACGAATTTTTTTCATACATTCTTATCATCGAAGTAACACGTAAGTCGAGTTGCAACGCCGAGAGATTCTCAGTTTGGGACTTGTAATTTTTCAAAGAAAATTATCACTCGCGGAGGTGTCAGGTTAAGGGTGGCTTCCGCAATATCGATCGGGATGTGATATTCTGTTCATGAATGCTGATCATCGGAGTAACACGTATGTCGATTCGCAACGCCAAAAGATCCCTAGTTTGGAACTTGTAATTTATCGAAGAAAATTATCACTCGCGGGGGTGTCAGGTTGAGGGTGGCTTCCGCAACCTCGATCGGAATGCAATATTTTTTTTATACATGACGATCATCAGAGTAACACGTGAGTCGATTTGCAACGCCGAGCGATCTTCAGTTTGGGACTTGTGATTTTTTGAAGAAAATTATCACTCGCGGGGGTGTCAGGTTAAGGGTGGCTTCCGCAACCTCGATCAGGATGCAATATTTTTTTCATACATTCTGATCATCAGAGTAACACGTATGTCGAGTTGCAACGCCCAGAGATTTTCAATTTGGGACTTGTAATTTCTCAAAGAAAATTATCACTCGCGGGGGTGTCAGGTTAAGGGTGGCTTCCGCAACATCGATCGATATGAAATATTTTTTGCATACATTCTGATTATCAGAGTCAAACGTACGTCGAGTTGCAACGCCAAGAAATTCTTAGTTTGGGACTTGTAATTCTTCAAAGAAAATTATCACTCGCGGGGGTGTCAGGTTAAGGGTGGCTTGCGCAACATCGATCGGGATGTGATATTCTGTTCATGAATGCTGATCATCGGAGTAACACGTATGTCGATTCGCAACGCCGAAAGATCCTTAGTTTGGGACTTGTAATTTTTCAAAGAAAATTATCACTTGCGGGGGTGTCAGGTTAAGGGTGGCTTCCGCATCATCGATCGATATGGAATATTCTTTGCATACATTTTGATTATCAGAGTAACACGTCCGTCGATTTGCAACGCCAAAAGATTCTTAGTTTGGGACTTGTAATTTTTCAAAGAAAATTATCACTCGCGGGGGTGTCAGTTTAAGGGTGGCTCCCGCAACCTCGATCGGGATGCAATATTTTTTTCATCCATTCTGATTATCAGAGTAACACGTATGTCAAGTTGCAACGCCGAGAGATTTCTAGTTTGGGACTTGTGATTTTTGAAGAAAATTATCACTCGCGGGGGTGTCAGGTTAAGGGTGGCTTCTGAAACCTTGATCGATATGACGAATTTTTTTCATACATTCTTATCATCGAAGTAACACGTACGTCGAGTTGCAACGCCGAGAGATTCTCAGTTTGGGACTTGTAAGTTTTCAAAGAAAATTATCACTCGCGGGGGTGTCAGGTTAAGGGTGGCTTCCGCAACATCGATCGGGATGTGATATTTTGTTCATGAATGCTGATCATCGGAGTAACACGTATGTCGATTCGCAACGCCGAAAGATCCTCAGTTTGGGACTTGTAATTTTTCAAAGAAAATTATCACTTGCGGGGGTGTCAGGTTAAGATTGGCTTCCGCGACATCGATCGATATGAAATATTTTTTGCATACATTTTGATTATCAGAGTAACACGTACGTCGAGTTGCGACGCCAAAAGATTCTTAGTTTGGGACTTGTAATTTTTCAAAGAAAATTATCACTTGCGGTGGTGTCAGGTGAAGGGTGGCTTCCGCAACCTTGATCGATATGACGAATTTTTTTCATACATTCTTATCATCGAAGTAACACGTACGTCGAGTTGCAACGCCGAGAGATTCTCAGTTTGGGACTTGTAATTTTTCAAAGAAAATTATCACTCGCGGAGGTGTCAGGTTAAGGGTGGCTTCCGCAACATCGATCGGGATGTGATATTCTGTTCATGAATGCTGATCATCGGAGTAACACGTATGTCGATTCGCAACGCCAAAAGATCCCTAGTTTGGAACTTGTAATTTATCGAAGAAAATTATCACTCGCGGGGGTGTCAGGTTGAGGGTGGCTTCCGCAACCTCGATCGGGATGCAATATTTTTTCTATACATTACGATCATCAGAGTAACACGTGAGTCGATTTGCAACGCCGAGCGATCTTCAGTTTGGGACTTGTGATTTTTTGAAGAAAATTATCACTCGCGGGGGTGTCAGGTTAAGGGTGGCTTCCGCAACCTCGATCGGGATGCAATATTTTTTTCATACATTCTGATCATCAGAGTAACACGTATGTCGAGTTGCAACGCCCAGAGATTTTCAATTTGGGACTTGTAATTTCTCAAAGAAAATTATCACTCGCGGGGGTGTCAGGTTAAGGGTGGCTTCCGCAACATCGATCGATATGAAATATTTTTTGCATACATTCTGATTATCAGAGTCAAACGTACGTCGAGTTGCAACGCCAAGAAATTCTTAGTTTGGGACTTGTAATTTTTCAAAGAAAATTATCACTCGCGGGGGTGTCAGGTTAAGGGTGGCTTGCGCAACATTGATCGGGATGTGATATTCTGTTCATGAATGCTGATCATCGGAGTAACACGTATGTCGATTCGCAACGCCGAAAGATCCTTAGTTTGGGACTTGTAATTTTTCAAAGAAAATTATCACTCGCGGGGGTGTCAGGTTAAGGGTGGCTTCCGCATCATCGATCGATATGAAATATTCTTTGCATACATTTTGATTATCAGAGTAACACGTCCGTCGATTTGCAACGCCAAAAGATTCTTAGTTTGGGACTTGTAATTTTTCAAAGAAAATTATCACTCGCGGGGGTGTCAGGTTAAGGGTGGCTCCCGCAACCTCGATCGGGATGCAATATTTTTTTCATCCATTCTGATTATCAGAGTAACACGTATGTCAAGTTGCAACGCCGAGAGATTTCTAGTTTGGGACTTGTGATTTTTGAAGAAAATTATCACTCGCGGGGGTGTCAGGTTAAGGGTGGCTTCTGAAACCTTGATCGATATGACGAATTTTTTTCATACATTCTTATCATCGAAGTAACACGTACGTCGAGTTGCAACGCCGAGAGATTCTCAGTTTGGGACTTGTAAGTTTTCAAAGAAAATTATCACTCGCGGGGGTGTCAGGTTAAGGGTGGCTTCCGCAACATCGATCGGGATGTGATATTTTGTTCATGAATGCTGATCATCGGAGTAACACGTATGTCGATTCGCAACGCCGAAAGATCCTCAGTTTGGGACTTGTAATTTTTCAAAGAAAATTATCACTTGCGGGGGTGTCAGGTTAAGATTGGCTTCCGCGACATCGATCGATATGAAATATTTTTTGCATACATTTTGATTATCAGAGTAACACGTACGTCGAGTTGCGACGCCAAAAGATTCTTAGTTTGGGACTTGTAATTTTTCAAAGAAAATTATCACTTGCGGTGGTGTCAGGTGAAGGGTGGCTTCCGCAACCTTGATCGATATGACGGATTTTTTCATACATTCTTATCATCGAAGTAACACGTACGTCGAGTTGCAACGCCGAGAGATTCTCAGTTTGGGACTTGTAATTTTTCAAAGAAAATTATCACTCGCGGAGGTGTCAGGTTAAGGGTGGCTTCCGCAACATCGATCGGGATGTGATATTCTGTTCATGAATGCTGATCATCAGAGTAACACGTATGTCGATTCGCAACGCCAAAAGATCCCTAGTTTGGAACTTGTAATTTATCAAAGAAAATTATCACTCGCGGGGGTTTCAGGTTGAGGGTGGCTTCCGCAACCTCGATCGGAATGCAATATTTTTTTTATACATGACGATCATCAGAGTAACACGTGAGTCGATTTGCAACGCCGAGCGATCTTCAGTTTGGGACTTGTGATTTTTTGAAGAAAATTATCACTTGCGGGGGTGTCAGGTTAAGGGTGGCTCCCGCAACCTCGATCGGGATGCAATATTTTTTTCATACATTCTGATCATCAGAGTAACACGTATGTCGAGTTGCAACGCCCAGAGATTTTCAATTTGGGACTTGTAATTTCTCAAAGAAAATTATCACTCGCGGGGGTGTCAGGTTAAGGGTGGCTTCCGCAACATCGATCGAATTAAAATATTTCTTGCATACATTCTGATTATCAGAGTCAAACGTACGTCGAGTTGCAACGCCAAGAAATTCTTAGTTTGGGACTTGTAATTTTTCAAAGAAAATTCTCACTCGCGGGGGTGTCAGGTTAAGGGTGGCTTGCGCAACATAGATCGGGATGTGATATTCTGTTCATGGATGCTGATCATCGGAGTAACACGTATGTCGATTCGCAACGCCGAAAGATCCTTAGTTTGGGACTTGTAATTTTTCAAAGAAAATTATCACTTGCGGGGGTGTCAGGTTAAGGGTGGCTTCCGCATCATCGATCGATATGAAATATTCTTTGCATACATTTTGATTATCAGAGTAACACGTCCGTCGATTTGCAACGCCAAAAGATCGCTAGTTTGGAACTTGTAATTTTTCAAAGAAAATTATCACTCGCGGGGGTGTCAGGTTGAGGGTGGCTTCCGCAACCTCGATCGGGATGCAATATTTTTTTCATACATTATGATCATCAGAGTAACACGTGAGTCGATTTGCAACGCCGAGCGATCTTTAGTTTGGGACTTGTAATCTTTCAAAGAAAGTAAATAATCGCAGGGGTGTCAGGTTGAGGGTTGCTTCCGCAACCTCAATCGATAGAAAATATTCTTTACATACATCCTGATTATCAAAGTAACACGTATGTTGATTGGCAACGCCGAGAGATTCTTAGTTTGGGACTTGTGATTTTTTGAAGAAAATTATCACTCGCGGGGGTGTCAGGTTAAGGGTGGCTCCCGCAACCTCGATCGGGATGCAATATTTTTTTCATCCATTCTGATTATCAGAGTAACACGTATGTCAAGTTGCAACGCCGAGAGATTTCTAGTTTGGGACTTGTGATTTTTGAAGAAAATTATCACTCGCGGGGGTGTCAGGTTAAGGGTGGCTTCTGCAACCTTGATCGATATGGAATATTCTTCTCATACATTCTAATCATCAGAGTAACACGTCTGTTGATTTGCAACGCCGAAAGATTCCCAGTTTGGGACTTGTAATTTTTCAAAGAAAATTATCACTCGCAGGGTTGTCAGGTTGAGGGTGGCTTCTGCAACCTCGATCGGGATGCAATTTTTTTTTCATACATTCTGATCATCAGAGTAACACGTATGTCGAGTTGCAACGCCGAGAGATTTCTAGTTTGGGACTTGTGATTTTTGAAAAAAAATTATCACTCGCGGGGGTGTCAGGTTAAGGGTGGCTTCCGCAACCTTGATCGATATGAAATATTCTTCTCATACATTCTGATCATCAGAGTAACACGTCTGTTGATTTGCAACGCCGAAAGATTCCCAGTTTGGGACTTGTAATTTTTCAAAGAAAATTATCACTCGCAGGGGTGTCAGGTTGAGGGTGGCTTCTGCAACCTCGATCGAAATGAAATATTTTTTTCATACATTCTGATCATCAGAGTAACACGTACGTCGAGTTGCAACGCCAAGAGATTCTTAATTTGGGACTTGTAATTTTTCAAAGAAAATTATCACTCGCGGGGGTGTCAGGTTGAGGTTGGCTTCCGCAACCTCGATCAATATAAAATATTCTTTTCATACATTCTGATCATCAGAATGACACGTATGTCGATTCGCAACGCCGAAAGATCTTTATCTTGGGACTTGTAATTTTTCAAAGAAAATTATCACTCGCGGGGGTGTTAGGTTGAGGGTGGCTTCCGCAACCTCGATCGATATGGATTATTTTTTTCATACATTCTGATCATCAGAATAACACGTATGTCGATTTGCAACGCCAAAAGATCCCTAGTTTGGGACTCGTAATTTTTCAAAGAAAATTATCACTCGCAGGGGTGTCAGGTTGAGGGTGGCTTCCGCAACCTCGATCGAAATGAAATATTCTTTTCATTCATTCTGATCATCAGAGTAACACGTATGTCAATTCGCAACGCCGAGAGATCTTTAGTTTGGGACTTGTGATTTTTTGAAGAAAATTATCACTTGCGGGGGTGTCAGGTTAAGGGTGGCTTCCGCAACCTTAATCGATATGAAATATTCTTTTCATACATTCTGATCATCAGAGTAACACGTCTGTTGATTTGCAACGCCGAAAGATTCCCAGTTTGGGACTTGTAATTTTTCGAAGAAAATTATCACTCGCAGGGGTGTCAAGTTGAGGGCGGCTTCTGCAACCTCGATCGAAATGGAATATTCTTCTCATACATTCTGATCATCAGAGTAACACGTAAGTCAAGTTGCAACGCCCAGAGATTTTCAATTTGGGACTTGTAATTTCTCAAAGAAAATTATCACTCGCGGGGGTGTCAGGTTAAGGGTGGCTTCCGCAACATCGATCGATATGGAATATTTTTTGCATACATTCTGATTATCAGAGTCACACGTACGTCGAGTTGCAACGCCAAAAGATCCTCAGTTTGGGTCTTGTAATTTCTCAAAGAAAATTATCACTCGCGGGGGTGTCAGGTTAAGGGTGGCTTCCGCAACATCGATCGATATGAAATATTTTTTGCATACATCCTGATTATCAGAGTCACACGTACGTCGAGTTGCAACATCAAAGGATTTTTAGTTTGGGACTTGTAATTTTTCAAAGAAAATTATCACTTGCGGTGGTGTCAGGTGAAGGGTGGCTTCCGCAACCTTGATCGATATGACGAATTTTTTTCATACATTCTCATCATCGAAGTAACACGTACGTCGAGTTGCAACGCCGAGAGATTCTCAGTTTGGGACTTGTAATTTTTCAAAGAAAATTATCACTCGCGGGGGTGTCAGGTTAAGGGTGGCTTCCGCAACATCGATCGGGATGTGATATTTTGTTCATGAATGCTGATCATCGGAGTAACACGTATGGCGATTCGCAACGCCGAAAGATCCTCAGTTTGGGACTTGTAATTTTTCAAAGAAAATTATCACTTGCGGGGGTGTCACGTTAGGATTGGCTTCCGCGACATCGATCGATATGAAATATTTTTCGCATACATTTTGATTATCAGAGTAACACGTACGTCGAGTTGCGACGCCAAAAGATTCTTAGTTTGGGACTTGTAATTTTTCAAAGAAAATAATCACTTGCGGTGGTGTCAGGTGAAGGGTGGCTTCCGCAACCTTGATCGATATGACGAATTTTTTTCATACATTCTTATCATCGAAGTAACACGTACGTCGAGTTGCAACGCCGAGAGATTCTCAGTTTGGGACTCGTAATTTTTTAAAGAAAATTATCACTCGCGGGGGTGTCAGGTTAAGGGTGGCTTCCGCAACATCGATCGGGATGTGATATTTTGTTCATGGATGCTGATCATCGGAGTAACACGTATGTCGATTCGCAACGCCGAAAGATTCCTAGTTTGGAACTCGTAATTTATCAAAGAAAATTATCACTCGCGGGGGTGTCAGGTTGAGGGTGGCTTCCGCAACCTTGATCGGGATGCAATATTTTTTTTATACATTACGATCATCAGAGTAACACGTGAGTCGATTTGCAACGCCGAGCGATCTTTAGTTTAAGACTTGTAATTTTTCAAAGAAAGTTAATAATCGCAGGGGTGTCAGGTTAAGGGTTGCTTCCGCAACCTCAATCGATATAAAATATTCTTTTCATACATTCTGATTATCAGAGTAACACGTATGTTGATTGGCAACGCCAAGAGATTCTTAGTTTGGGACTTGTGATTTTTTGAAGAAAATTATCACTCGCGGGGGTGTCAGGTTAAGGGTGGCTCCCGCAACCTCGATCGGGATGCAATATTTTTTTCATACATTCTGATCATCAGAGTAACACGTATGTCGAGTTGCAACGCCCAGAGATTTTCAATTTGGGACTTGTAATTTCTCAAAGAAAATTATCACTCGCGGGGGTGTCAGGTTAAGGGTGGCTTCCGCAACATCGATCGATATGAAATATCTCTTGCATACATTCTGATTATCAGATTCAAACGTACGTCGAGTTGCAACGCCAAGAAATTCTTAGTTTGGGACTTGTAATTTTTCAAAGAAAATTATCACTCGCGGGGGTGTCAGGTTAAGGGTGGCTTGCGCAACATCGATCGGGATGTGATATCCTGTTCATGAATGCTGATTATCGGAGTAACACGTATGTCGATTCGCAACGCCGAAAGATCCTTAGTTTGGGACTTGTAATTTTTCAAAGAAAATTATCACTTGCGGGGGTGTCAGGTTAAGGGTGGCTTCCGCATCATCGATCGATATGAAATATTCTTCGCATACATTTTGATTTTTAGAGTAACACGTCCGTCGATTTGCAACGCCAAAAGATCGCTAGTTTGGAACTTGTAATTTTTCAAAGAAAATTATCACTCGCGGGGGTGTCAGGTTGAGGGTGGCTTCCGCAACCTCGATCGGGATGCAATATTTTTTTTATACATTATGATCATCAGAGTAACACGTGAGTCGATTTGCAACGCCGAACGATCTTTAGTTTGGGACTTGTAATCTTTCAAAGAAAGTAAATAATCGCAGGGGTGTCAGGTTGAGGGTTGCTTCCGCAACCTCAATCGATAGAAAATATTCTTTTCATACATCCTGATTATCAAAGTAACACGTATGTTGATTGGCAACGCCGAGAGTTTCTTAGTTTGGGACTTGTGATTTTTTGAAGAAAATTATCACTCGCGGGGGTGTCAGGTTAAGGGTGGCTCCCGCAACCTCGATCGGGATGCAATATTTTTTTCATCTTTTCTGATTATCAGAGTAACACGTATGTCAAGTTGCAACACCGAAAGATTTCTAGTTTGGGACTTGTGATTTTTGAAGAAAATTATCACTCGCGGGGGTGTCAGGTTAAGGGTGGCTTCCGCAACCTTGATCGATATGGAATATTCTTCTCATACATTCTGATCATCAAAGTAACACGTCTGTTGATTTGCAACGCCGAAAGATTCCCAGTTTGGGACTTGTAATTTTTCAAAGAAAATTATCACTCGCAGGGGTGTCAGGTTGAGGGTGGCTTCTGCAACCTCGATCGGAATGAAATATTTTTTTCATACATTCTGATCATCAGAGTAACACGTACGTCGAGTTGCAACGCCGAGAGATTCTTAATTTGGGACTTGTAATTTTTCAAAGAAAATTATCACTCGCGGGGGTGTCAGGTTGAGGTTGGCTTCCGCAACCTCGATCAATATAAAATATTCTTTTCATACATCCTGATCATCAGAATGACACGTATGTCGATTCGCAACGCCGAAAGATCTCTATCTTGGGACTTGTAATTTTTCAAAGAAAATTATCACTCGCGGGGGTGTTAGGTTGAGGGTGGCTTCCGCAACCTCGATCGATATGGATTTTTTTTTTCATACATTCTGATCATCAGAATAACACGTATGTCGATTTGCAACGCCAAAAGATCCCTAGTTTGGGACTCGTAATTTTTCAAAGAAAATTATCACTCGCAAGGGTGTCAGGTTGAGGGTGGCTCCCGCAACCTCGATCGAAATGAAATATTCTTTTCATACATTCTGATCATCAGAGTAACACGTATGTCGATTTGCAACGCCGAGAGATCTTTAGTTTGGGACTTGTGATTTTCTGAAGAAAATTATCACTTGCGGGGGTGTCAGGTTAAGGGTGGCTTCCACAACATCGATCGATATGAAATATTTCTCGCATACATTCTGATTATCAGAGTCACACGTACGTCGAGTTGCAACGCCAAGAGATTCTTAGTTTGGGACTTGTAATTTTTAGAAGAAAATTATCACTCGCAGGGGTGTCAGGTTGAGGGTGGCTTTTGCAACCTCGATCGGGATGCAATCCTTTTTTCATACATTCTGATCATCAGAGTAACACGTATGTCGAGTTGCAACGCCGAGAGATTTCTAGTTTGGGACTTGTGATTTTTGAAAAAAAATTATCACTCGCGGGGGTGTCAGGTTGAGGGTGGCTTCCGCAACCTCGATCAATATGAATTATTTTTTTCATACATTCTGATCATCAGAATAACACGTATGTCGATTCGCAACGCCGAAAGATCCTTAGTTTGGGACTTGTAATTTTTCAAAGAAAATTATCACTTGCGGGGGTGTCAGGTTAAGATTGGCTTCCGCAACATCGATCGATATGAAATATTTTTTGCATACATTTTGATTATCAGAGTAACACGTACGTCGAGTTGCGACGCCAAAAGATTCTTAGTTTGGGACTTGTAATTTTTCAAAGAAAATTATCACTTGCGGTAGTGTCAGGTGAAGGGTAGCTTCCGCAACCTCGATCAGAATGCAATATTTTTTCAATACATTTTCATCATCAAAGTAACACGTATGTCAATTTGCAACGCCAAAAGATTCCCAGTTTGGGACTTGTAATTTTCCAAAGAAAATTATCACTCGCAGGGGTTTCAGGTTGAGGGTGGCTTCTGCAACCTCGATCGGAATGAAATATTTTTTTCATACATTCTGATCATCAGAGTAACACGTACGTCGAGTTGCAACGCCGAAAGATTCTTAATCTGGGACTTGTAATTTTTCAAAGAAAATTATCACTCGCGGGGGTGTCAGGTTAAGGGTGGCTTCCGCAAGCTTGATCGATATGGAATATTCTTCTCATACATTCTGATCATCAGAGTAACACGTCTGTTGATTTGCAACGCCGAAGGATTCCCAGTTTGGGACTCGTAATTTTTCAAAGAAAATCATCACTCGCAGGGGTGTCAAGTTGAGGGTGGCTTCTGCAACCTCGATCGAAATGAGATATTCTTTTCATACATTCTGATCATCAGAGTAACACGTAAGTCAAGTTGCAACGCCCAGAGATTTTCAATTTGGGACTTGTAATTTCTCAAAGAAAATTATCACTCGCGGGGGTGTCAGGTTAAGGGTGGCTTCCACAACATCGATCGATATGAAATATTTTTTGCATACATTCTGATTATCAGAGTCACACGTACGTCGAGTTGCAACGCCAAGAGATTCTTAGTTTGGGACTTGTAATTTTTAGAAGATAATTATCACTCGCAGGGGTGTCAGGTTGAGGGTGGCTTCTGCAACCTCGATCGGGATGCAATTTTTCTTTCATACATTCTGATCATCAGAGTAACACGTATGTCGAGTTGCAACGCCGAGAGATTTCTAGTTTGGGACTTGTGATTTTTGAAAAAAAATTATCACTCGCGGGGGTGTCAGGTTGAGGGTGGCTTCCGCAACCTCGATCAATATGAATTATTTTTTTTATACATTCTGATCATCAGAATAACACGTATGTCGATTCGCAACGCCGAAAGATCCTTAGTTTGGGACTTGTAATTTTTCAAAGAAAATTATCACTTGCGGGGGTGTCAGGTTAAGATTGGCTTCCGCAACATCGATCGATATGAAATATTTTTTGCATACATCCTGATTATCAGAGTCACACGTACGTCGAGTTGCAACATCAAAGGATTTTTAGTTTGGGACTTGTAATTTTTCAAAGAAAATTATCACTTGCGGTGGTGTCAGGTGAAGGGTGGCTTCCGCAACCTTGATCGATATGACGAATTTTTTTCATACATTCTCATCATCGAAGTAACACGTACGTCGAGTTGCAACGCCGAGAGATTCTCAGTTTGGGACTTGTAATTTTTCAAAGAAAATTATCACTCGCGGGGGTGTTAGGTTAAGGGTGGCTTCCGCAACATCGATCGGGATGTGATATTTTGTTCATGAATGCTGATCATCGGAGTAACACGTATGGCGATTCGCAACGCCGAAAGATCCTCAGTTTGGGACTTGTAATTTTTCAAAGAAAATTATCACTTGCGGGGGTGTCAGGTTAAGATTGGCTTCCGCGACATCGATCGATATGAAATATTTTTCGCATACATTTTGATTATCAGAGTAACACGTACGTCGAGTTGCGACGCCAAAAGATTCTTAGTTTGGGACTTGTAATTTTTCAAAGAAAATAATCACTTGCGGTGGTGTCAGGTGAAGGGTGGCTTCCGCAACCTTGATCGATATGACGAATTTTTTTCATACATTCTTATCATCGAAGTAACACGTACGTCGAGTTGCAACGCCGAGAGATTCTCAGTTTGGGACTCGTAATTTTTTAAAGAAAATTATCACTCGCGGGGGTGTCAGCTTAAGGGTGGCTTCCGCAACATCGATCGGGATGTGATATTTTGTTCATGGATGCTGATCATCGGAGTAACACGTATGTCGATTCGCAACGCCGAAAGATTCCTAGTTTGGAACTCGTAATTTATCAAAGAAAATTATCACTCGCGGGGGTGTCAGGTTGAGGGTGGCTTCCGCAACCTCGATCGGAATGCAATATTTTTTTTATACATTACGATCATCAGAGTAACACGTGAGTCGATTTGCAACGCCGAGCGATCTTTAGTTTGGGACTTGTAATTTTTCAAAGAAAGTTAATAATCGCAGGGGTGTCAGGTTAAGGGTTGCTTCCGCAACCTCAATCGATATAAAATATTCTTTTCATACATTCTGATTATCAGAGTAACACGTATGTTGATTGGCAACGCCAAGAGATTCTTAGTTTGGGACTTGTGATTTTTTGAAGAAAATTATCACTCGCGGGGGTGTCAGGTTAAGGGTGGCTCCCGCAACCTTGATCGGGATGCAATATTTTTTTCATACATTCTGATCATCAGAGTAACACGTATGTCGAGTTGCAACGCCCAGAGATTTCCAATTTGGGACTTGTAATTTCTCAAAGAAAATTATCACTCGCGGGGGTGTCAGGTTAAGGGTGGCTTCCGCAACCTCGATCAGAATGCAATATTTTTTCAATACATTTTCATCATCAAAGTAACACGTATGTCAATTTGCAACGCCAAGAGATTCTTAGTTTGGGACTTGTAATTTTTAGAAGATAATTATCACTCGCAGGGGTGTCAGGTTGAGGGTGGCTTCTGCAACCTCGATCGGGATGCAATTTTTTTTTCATACATTCTGATCATCAGAGTAACACGTATGTCGAGTTGCAACGCCGAGAGATTTCTAGTTTGGGACTTGTGATTTTTGAAAAAAAATTATCACTCGCGGGGGTGTCAGGTTGAGGGTGGCTTCCGCAACCTCGATCAATATGAATGATTCTTTTCATACATTCTGATCATCAGAATAACACGTATGTCGATTCGCAACGCCGAAAGATCCTTAGTTTGGGACTTGTAATTTTTCAAAGAAAATTATCACTTGCGGGGGTGTCAGGTTAAGATTGGCTTCCGCAACATTGATCGATATGAAATATTTTTTGCATACATCCTGATTATCAGAGTCACACGTACGTCGAGTTGCAACATCGAAGGATTTTTAGTTTGGGACTTGTAATTTTTCAAAGAAAATTATCACTTGCGGTGGTGTCAGGTGAAGGGTGGCTTCCGCAACCTTGATCGATATGACGAATTTTTTTCATACATTCTCATCATCGAAGTAACACGTACGTCGAGTTGCAACGCCGAGAGATTCTCAGTTTGGGACTTGTAATTTTTCAAAGAAAATTATCACTCGCGGGGGTGTCAGGTTAAGGGTGGCTTCCGCAACATCGATCGGGATGTGATATTTTGTTCATGAATGCTGATCATCGGAGTAACACGTATGGCGATTCGCAACGCCGAAAGATCCTCAGTTTGGGACTTGTAATTTTTCAAAGAAAATTATCACTTGCGGGGGTGTCAGGTTAAGATTGGCTTCCGCGACATCGATCGATATGAAATATCTTTCGCATACATTTTGATTATCAGAGTAACACATACGTCGAGTTGCGACGCCAAAAGATTCTTAGTTTGGGACTTGTAATTTTTCAAAGAAAATAATCACTTGCGGTGGTGTCAGGTGAAGGGTGGCTTCCGCAACCTTGATCGATATGACGAATTTTTTTCATACATTCTTATCATCGAAGTAACACGTACGTCGAGTTGCAACGCCGAGAGATTCTCAGTTTGGGACTCGTAATTTTTTAAAGAAAATTATCACTCGCGGGGGTGTCAGCTTAAGGGTGGCTTCCGCAACATCGATCGGGATGTGATATTTTGTTCATGGATGCTGATCATCGGAGTAACACGTATGTCGATTCGCAACGCCGAAAGATTCCTAGTTTGGAACTCGTAATTTATCAAAGAAAATTATCACTCGCGGGGGTGTCAGGTTGAGGGTGGCTTCCGCAACCTCGATCGGGATGCAATATTATTTTTATACATTACGATCATCAGAGTAACACGTGAGTCGATTTGCAACGCCGAGCGATCTTTAGTTTGGGACTTGTAATTTTTCAAAGAAAGTTAATAATCGCAGGGGTGTCAGGTTAAGGGTTGCTTCCGCAACCTCAATCGATATAAAATATTCTTCTCATACATTCTGATTATCAGAGTAACACGTATGTTGATTGGCAACGCCAAGAGATTCTTAGTTTGGGACTTGTGATTTTTTGAAGAAAATTATCACTCGCGGGGGTGTCAGGTTAAGGGTGGCTCCCGCAACCTCGATCGGGATGCAATATTTTTTTCATACATTCTGATCATCAGAGTAACACGTATGTCGAGTTGCAACGCCCAGAGATTTTCAATTTGGGACTTGTAATTTTTCAAAGAAAATCATCACTCGCAGGGGTGTCAAGTTGAGGGTGGCTTCTGCAACCTCGATCGAAATGAGATATTCTTTTCATACATTCTGATCATCAGAGTAACACGTAAGTCAAGTTGCAACGCCCAGAGATTTTCAATTTGGGACTTGTAATTTCTCAAAGAAAATTATCACTCGCGGGGGTGTCAGGTTAAGGGTGGCTTGCGCAACATCGATCGGGATGTGATATCCTGTTCATGAATGCTGATCATCGGAGTAACACGTATGTCGATTCGCAACGCCGAAAGATCCTTAGTTTGGGACTTGTAATTTTTCAAAGAAAATTATCACTTGCGGGGGTGTCAGGTTAAGGGTGGCTTCCGCATCATCGATCGATATGAAATATTCTTCGCATACATTTTGATTTTTAGAGTAACACGTCCGTCGATTTGCAACGCCAAAAGATCGCTAGTTTGGAACTTGTAATTTTTCAAAGAAAATTATCACTCGCGGAGGTGTCAGGTTGAGGGTGGCTTCCGCAACCTCGATCGGGATGCAATATTTTTTTTATACATTATGATCATCAGAGTAACACGTGAGTCGATTTGCAACGCCGAGCGATCTTTAGTTTGGGACTTGTAATCTTTCAAAGAGAGTAAATAATCGCAGGGGTGTCAGGTTGAGGGTTGCTTCCGCAACCTCAATCGATAGAAAATATTCTTTTCATACATCCTGATTATCAAAGTAACACGTATGTTGATTGGCAACGCCGAGAGATTCTTAGTTTGGGACTTGTGATTTTTTGAAGAAAATTATCACTCGCGGGGGTGTCAGGTTAAGGGTGGCTCCCGCAACCTCGATCGGGATGCAATATTTTTTTCATCCATTCTGATTATCAGAGTAACACGTATGTCAAGTTGCAACGCCGAAAGATTTCTAGTTTGGGACTTGTGATTTTTGAAGAAAATTATCACTCGCGGGGGTGTCAGGTTAAGGGTGGCTTCCGCAACCTCGATCAATATGAAATATTCTTTTCATACATTCTGATCATCAGAATAACACGTATGTCGATTTGCAACGCCAAAAGATCCCTAGTTTGGAACTTGTGATTTTTTGAAGAAAATTATCACTTGCGGGGGTGTCAGGTTAAGGGTGGCTTCCGCAACCTTAATCGAAATGGAATATTCTTTTCATACATTCTGATCATCAGAGTAACACGTCTGTTGATTTGCAACGCCGAAAGATTCCCAGTTTGGGACTTGTAATTTTCAAAGAAAATTATCACTCGCAGGGGTGTCAAGTTGAGGGTGGCTTCTGCAACCTCGATCGAAATGAAATATTCTCTTTATACATTCTGATCATCAGAGTAACACGTAAGTCGAGTTGCAACGCCCAGAGATTTTCAATTTGGGACTTGTAATTTCTCAAAGAAAATTATCACTCGCGGGGGTGTCAGGTTAAGGGTGGCTTCCGCAACATCGATCGATATGGAATATGTTTTGCATACATTCTGATTATCAGAGTCACACGTACGTCGAGTTGCAACGCCAAAAGATCCTCAGTTTGGGACTTGTAATTTCTCAAAGAAAATTATCACTCGCAGGGGTGTCAGGTTGAGAGTGGCTTCTGCAACCTCGATCGAGATGCAATCCTTTTTTCATACATTCTGATCATTAGAGTAACACGTATGTCGAGTTGCAACGCCGAGAGATTTCTAGTTTGGGACTTGTGATTTTTGAAAAAAAATTATCACTCGCGGGAGTGTCAGGTTAAGGGTGGCTTCCGCAACCTTGATCGATATGAAATATTCTTTTCATACATTCTGATCATCAAAGTAACACGTCTGTTGATTTGCAACGCCGAAAGATTCCCAGTTTGGGACTTGTAATTTTTCAAAGAAAATTATCACTCGCAGGGGTGTCAGGTTGAGGGTGGCTTCTGCAACCTCGATCGGAATGAAATATTTTTTTCATCCATTCTGATCATCAGAGTAACACGTACGTCGAGTTGCAACGCCGAGAGATTCTTAATTTGGGACTTGTAATTTTTCAAAGAAAATTATCACTCGCGGGGGTGTCAGGTTGAGGTTGGCTTCCGCAACCTCGATCAATATAAAATATTCTTTTCATACATTCTGATCATCAGAATGACACGTATGTCGATTCGCAACGCCGAAAGATCTCTATCTTGGGACTTGTAATTTTTCAAAGAAAATTATCACTCGCGGGGGTGTTAGGTTGAGGGTGGCTTCCGCAACCTCAATCGATATGGATTATTTTTTTCATACATTCTGATCATCAGAATAACACGTATGTCGATTTGCAACGCCAAAAGATCCCTAGTTTGGGACTCGTAATTTTTCAAAGAAAATTATCACTCGCAAGGGTGTCAGGTTGAGGGTGGCTTCCGCAAGCTTGATCGATATGGAATATTCCTCTCATACATTCTGATCATCAGAGTAACACGTCTGTTGATTTGCAACGCCGAAAGATCTCTATCTTGGGACTTGTAATTTTTCAAAAAAAATTATCACTCGCGGGGGTGTTAGGTTGAGGGTGGCTTCCGCAACCTCGATCGATATGGATTATTTTTTTCATACATTCTGATCATCAGAATAACACGTATGTCGATTTGCAACGCCAAAAGATCTCTAGATTGGGACTCGTAATTTTTCAAAGAAAATTATCACTCGCAAGGGTGTCAGGTTGAGGGTGGCTCCCGCAACTTTGATCGAAATGAAATATTCTTTTCATACATTCTGATCATCAGAGTAACACGTATGTCGATTTGCAACGCCGAGAGATCTTTAGTTTGGGACTTGTGATTTTTTGAAGAAAATTATCACTTGCGGGGGTGTCAGGTTAAGGGTGGCTTCCGCAAGCTTGATCGATATGGAATATTCTTCTCATACATTCTGATCATCAGAGTAACACGTCTGTTGATTTGCAACGCCGAAAGATTCCCAGTTTGGGACTCGTAATTTTTCAAAGAAAATCATCACTCGCAGGGGTGTCAAGTTGAGGGTGGCTTCTGCAACCTCGATCGAAATGAGATATTCTTTTCATACATTCTGATCATCAGAGTAACACGTAAGTCAAGTTGCAACGCCCAGAGATTTTCAATTTGGGACTTGTAATTTCTCAAAGAAAATTATCACTCGCGGGGGTGTCAGGTTAAGGGTGGCTTCCACAACATCGATCAATATGAAATATTTTTTGCATACATTCTGATTATCAGAGTCACACGTACGTCGAGTTGCAACGCCAAGAGATTCTTAGTTTGGGACTTGTAATTTTTAGAAGATAATTATCACTCGCAGGGGTGTCAGGTTGAGGGTGGCTTCTGCAACCTCGATCGGGATGCAATTTTTTTTTCATACATTCTGATTATCAGAGTAACACGTATGTCGAGTTGCAACGCCGAGAGATTCCTAGTTTGGGACTTGTGATTTTTGAAAAAAAATTATCACTCGCGGGGGTGTCAGGTTGAGGGTGGCTTCCGCAACCTCGATCAATATGAATTATTTTTTTCATACATTCTGATCATCAGAATAACACGTATGTCGATTCGCAACGCCGAAAGATCCTTAGTTTGGGACTTGTAATTTTTCAAAGAAAATTATCACTTGCGGGGGTGTCAGGTTAAGATTGGCTTCCGCAACATCGATCGATATGAAATATTTTTCGCATACATTTTGATTATCAGAGTAACACGTACGTCGAGTTGCGACGCCAAAAGATTCTTAGTTTGGGACTTGTAATTTTTCAAAGAAAATTATCACTTGCGGTGGTGTCAGGTGAAGGGTAGCTTCCGCAACCTCGATCAGAATGCAATATTTTTTCAATACATTTTCATCATCAAAGTAACACGTATGTCAATTTGCAACGCCAAAAGATTTCTAGTTTGGGACTAGTGATTTTTGAAGAAAATTAATAATCGCGGTGGTGTCAGGTTGAGGGTGGCTTCCGCAAGCTTGATCGATATGGAATATTCCTCTCATACATTCTGATCATCAGAGTAACACGTCTGTTGATTTGCAACGCCGAAAGATCTCTATCTTGGGACTTGTAATTTTTCAAAGAAAATTATCACTCGCGGGGGTGTTAGGTTGAGGGTGGCTTCCGCAACCTCGATCGATATGGATTATTTTTTTCATACATTCTGATCATCAGAATAACACGTATGTCGATTTGCAACGCCAAAAGATCTCTAGATTGGGACTCGTAATTTTTCAAAGAAAATTATCACTCGCAAGGGTGTCAGGTTGAGGGTGGCTCCCGCAACCTCGATCGAAATGAAATATTCTTTTCATACATTCTGATCATCAGAGTAACACGTATGTCGATTTGCAACGCCGAGAGATCTTTAGTTTGGGACTTGTGATTTTTTGAAGAAAATTATCACTTGCGGGGGTGTCAGGTTAAGGGTGGCTTCCGCAAGCTTGATCGATATGGAATATTCTTCTCATACATTCTGATCATCAGAGTAACACGTCTGTTGATTTGCAACGCCGAAAGATTCCCAGTTTGGGACTCGTAATTTTTCAAAGAAAATCATCACTCGCAGGGGTGTCAAGTTGAGGGTGGCTTCTGCAACCTCGATCGAAATGAGATATTCTTTTCATACATTCTGATCATCAGAGTAACACGTAAGTCAAGTTGCAACGCCCAGAGATTTTCAATTTGGGACTTGTAATTTCTCAAAGAAAATTATCACTCGCGGGGGTGTCAGGTTAAGGGTGGCTTCCACAACATCGATCGATATGAAATATTTTTTGCATACATTCTGATTATCAGAGTCACACGTACGTCGAGTTGCAACGCCAAGAGATTCTTAGTTTGGGACTTGTAATTTTTAGAAGATAATTATCACTCGCAGGGGTGTCAGGTTGAGGGTGGCTTCTGCAACCTCGATCGGGATGCAATTTTTTTTTCATACATTCTGATTATCAGAGTAACACGTATGTCGAGTTGCAACGCCAAGAGATTCTTAATTTGGGACTTGTAATTTTTCAAAGAAAATTATCACTCGCGGGGGTGTCAGGTTGAGGTTGGCTTCCGCAACCTCGATCAATATAAAATATTCTTTTCATACATTCTGATCATCAGAATGACACGTATGTCGATTCGCAACGCCGAAAGATCTCTATCTTGGGACTTGTAATTTTTCAAAGAAAATTATCACTCGCGGGGGTGTTAGGTTGAGGGTGGCTTCCGCAACCTCGATCGATATGGATTATTTTTTTCATACATTCTGATCATCAGAATAACACGTATGTCGATTTGCAACGCCAAAAGATCCCTAGTTTGGGACTCGTAATTTTTCAAAGAAAATTATCACTCGCAAGGGTGTCAGGTTGAGGGTGGCTCCCGCAACCTCGATCGAAATGAAATATTCTTTTCATACATTCTGATCATCAGAGTAACACGTATGTCGATTTGCAACGCCGAGAGATCTTTAGTTTGGGACTTGTGATTTTTTGAAGAAAATTATCACTTGCGGGGGTGTCAGGTTAAGGGTGGCTTCCGCAAGCTTGATCGATATGGAATATTCTTCTCATACATTCTGATCATCAGAGTAACACGTCTGTTGATTTGCAACGCCGAAAGATTCCCAGTTTGGGACTCGTAATTTTTCAAAGAAAATCATCACTCGCAGGGGTGTCAAGTTGAGGGTGGCTTCTGCAACCTCGATCGAAATGAGATATCCTTTTCATACATTCTGATCATCAGAGTAACACGTAAGTCAAGTTGCAACGCCCAGAGATTTTCAATTTGGGACTTGTAATTTCTCAAAGAAAATTATCACTCGCGGGGGTGTCAGGTTAAGGGTGGCTTCCACAACATCGATCGATATTAAATATTTTTTGCATACATTCTGATTATCAGAGTCACACGTACGTCGAGTTGCAACGCCAAGAGATTCTTAGTTTGGGACTTGTAATTTTTAGAAGGAAATTATCACTCGCAGGGGTGTCAGGTTGAGGGTGGCTTCTGCAACCTCGATCGGGATGCAATTTTTTTTTCATACATTCTGATCATCAGAGTAACACGTATGTCGAGTTGCAACGCCGAAAGATTTCTAGTTTGGGACCTGTGATTTTAAAAAAAAAATTATCACTCGCGGGGGTGTCAGGTTGAGGGTGGCTTCCGCAAGCTCGATCAATATGAATTATTCTTTCCATACATTCTGATCATCAGAATAACACGTATGTCGATTCGCAACGCCGAAAGATCCTTAGTTTGGGACTTGTAATTTTTCAAAGAAAATTATCACTTGTGGGGGTGTCAGGTTAAGATTGGCTTCCGCAACATCGATCGATATGAAATATTTTTTGCATACATTTTGATTATCAGAGTAACACGTACGTCGAGTTGCGACGCCAAAAGATTCTTAGTTTGGGACTTGTAATTTTTCAAAGAAAATTATCACTTGCGGTGGTGTCAGGTGAAGGGTAGCTTCCGCAACCTCGATCAGAATGCAATATTTTTTCAATACATTTTCATCATCAAAGTAACACGTATGTCAATTTGCAACGCCAGAAGATTTCTAGTTCGGGACTCGTAATTTTTCAGAGAAAATTATCACTTGCGGGGGTGTCAGGTTAAGGGTGGCTTCCGCGACCTCAATCGATATGAAAAATTTTTTTCATACATTCTGATCATTAGAGTAACACGTATGTCGAGTTGCAACGCCGAGAGATTTCTAGTTTGGGACTAGTGATTTTTGAAGAAAATTAATAATCGCGGTGGTGTCAGGTTAAGGGTGGCTTCCGCAACCTCGATCAATATGAAATATTCTTTTCATACATTCTGATCATCAGAATAACACGTATGTCGATTTGCAACGCCGAAAGATCCCTAGTTTGGAACTTGTGATTTTTTGAAGAAAATTATCACTTGCGGGGGTGTCAGGTTAAGGGTGGCTTCCGCAACCTTAATCGAAATGGAATATTCTTTTCATACATTCTGATCATCAGAGTAACACGTCTGTTGATTTGCAACGCCGAAAGATTCCCAGTTTGGGACTTGTAATTTTCAAAGAAAATTATCAATCGCAGGGGTGTCAAGTTAAGGGTGGCTTCTGCAACCTCGATCGAAATGAAATATTCTTTTTATACATTCTGATCATCAGAGTAACACGTAAGTCAAGTTGCAACGCCCAGAGATTTTCAATTTGGGACTTGTAATTTCTCAAAGAAAATTATCACTCGCGGGGGTGTCAGGTTAAGGGTGGCTTCCGCAACATCGATCGATATGGAAGATGTTCTGCATACATTCTGATTATCAGAGTCACACGTACGTCGAGTTGCAACGCCAAAAGATCCTCAGTTTGGGACTTGTAATTTCTCAAAGAAAATTATCACTCGCAGGGGTGTCAGGTTGAGGGTGGCTTCTGCAACCTCGATCAAGATGCAATCCTTTTTTCATACATTCTGATCATCAGAGTAACACGTATGTCGAGTTGCAACGCCGAGAGATTTCTAGTTTGGGACTTGTGATTTTTGAAAAAAAATTATCACTCGCGGGAGTGTCAGGTTAAGGGTGGCTTCCGCAACCTTGATCGATATGAAATATGTTTTGCATACATTCTGATTATCAGAGTCACACGTACGTCGAGTTGCAACGCCAAAAGATCCTCAGTTTGGGACTTGTAATTTCTCAAAGAAAATTATCACTCGCAGGGGTGTCAGGTTGAGGGTGGCTTCTGCAACCTCGATCAAGATGCAATCCTTTTTTCATACATTCTGATCATCAGAGTAACACGTATGTCGAGTTGCAACGCCGAGAGATTTCTAGTTTGGGACTTGTGATTTTTGAAAAAAAATTATCACTCGCGGGAGTGTCAGGTTAAGCGTGGCTTCCGCAACCTTGATCGATATGAAATATTCTTCTCATACATTCTGATCATCAAAGTAACACGTCTGTTGATTTGCAACGCCGAAAGATTCCCAGTTTGGGACTTGTAATTTTTCAAAGAAAATTATCACTCGCAGGGGTGTCAGGTTGAGGGTGGCTTCTGCAACCTCGATCGGAATGAAATATTTTTTTCATACATTCTGATCATCAGAGTAACACGTACGTCGAGTTGCAACGCCAAGAGATTCTTAATTTGGGACTTGTAATTTTTCAAAGAAAATTATCACTCGCGGGGGTGTCAGGTTGAGGTTGGCTTCCGCAACCTCGATCAATATAAAATATTCTTTTCATACATTCTGATCATCAGAATGACACGTATGTCGATTCGCAACGCCGAAAGATCTCTATCTTGGGACTTGTAATTTTTCAAAGAAAATTATCACTCGCGGGGGTGTTAGGTTGAGGGTGGCTTCCGCAACCTCGATCGATATGGATTATTTTTTTCATACATTCTGATCATCAGAATAACACGTATGTCAATTTGCAACGCCAAAAGATCCCTAGTTTGGGACTCGTAATTTTTCAAAGAAAATTATCACTCGCAAGGGTGTCAGGTTGAGGGTGGCTCCCGCAACCTCGATCGAAATGAAATATTCTTTTCATACATTCTGATCATCAGAGTAACACGTATGTCGATTTGCAACGCCGAGAGATCTTTAGTTTGGGACTTGTGATTTTTTGAAGAAAATTATCACTTGCGGGGGTGTCAGGTTAAGGGTGGCTTCCGCAAGCTTGATCGATATGGAATATTCTTCTCATACATTCTGATCATCAGAGTAACACGTCTGTTGATTTGCAACGCCGAAAGATTCCCAGTTTGGGACTCGTAATTTTTCAAAGAAAATCATCACTCGCAGGGGTGTCAAGTTGAGGGTGGCTTCTGCAACCTCGATCGAAATGAGATATCCTTTTCATACATTCTGATCATCAGAGTAACACGTAAGTCAAGTTGCAACGCCCAGAGATTTTCAATTTGGGACTTGTAATTTCTCAAAGAAAATTATCACTCGCGGGGTCGTCAGGTTAAGGGTGGCTTCCACAACATCGATCGATATTAAATATTTTTTGCATACATTCTGATTATCAGAGTCACACGTACGTCGAGTTGCAACGCCAAGAGATTCTTAGTTTGGGACTTGTAATTTTTAGAAGGAAATTATCACTCGCAGGGGTGTCAGGTTGAGGGTGGCTTCTGCAACCTCGATCGGGATGCAATTTTTTTTTCATACATTCTGATCATCAGAGTAACACGTATGTCGAGTTGCAACGCCGAAAGATTTCTAGTTTGGGACTTGTGATTTTAAAAAAAAAATTATCACTCGCGGGGGTGTCAGGTTGAGGGTGGCTTCCGCAACCTCGATCAATATGAATTATTCTTTTCATACATTCTGATCATCAGAATAACACGTATGTCGATTCGCAACGCCGAAAGATCCTTAGTTTGGGACTTGTAATTTTTCAAAGAAAATTATCACTTGTGGGGGTGTCAGGTTAAGATTGGCTTCCGCAACATCGATCGATATGAAATATTTTTTGCATACATTTTGATTATCAGAGTAACACGTACGTCGAGTTGCGACGCCAAAAGATTCTTAGTTTGGGACTTGTAATTTTTCAAAGAAAATTATCACTTGCGGTGGTGTCAGGTGAAGGGTAGCTTCCGCAACCTCGATCAGAATGCAATATTTTTTCAATACATTTTCATCATCAAAGTAACACGTATGTCAATTTGCAATGCCAGAAGATTTCTAGTTCGGGACTCGTAATTTTTCAGAGAAAATTATCACTTGCGGGGGTGTCAGGTTAAGGGTGGCTTCCGCGACCTCAATCGATATGAAAAATTTTTTTCATACATTCTGATCATTAGAATAACACGTATGTCGATTTGCAACGCCAAAAGATCCCTAGTTTGGAACTTTTGATTTTTTGAAGAAAATTATCACTTGCGGGGGTGTCAGGTTAAGGGTGGCTTCCGCAACCTTAATCGAAATGGAATATTCTTTTCATACATTCTGATCATCAGAGTAACACGTCTGTTGATTTGCAACGCCGAAAGATTCCCAGTTTGGGACTTGTAATTTTCAAAGAAAATTATCACTCGCAGGGGTGTCAAGTTGAGGGTGGCTTCTGCAACCTCGATCGAAATGAAATATTCTTTTTATACATTCTGATCACCAGAGTAACACGTAAGTCAAGTTGCAACGCCCAGAGATTTTCAATTTGGGACTTGTAATTTCTCAAAGAAAATTATCACTCGCGGGGGTGTCAGGTTAAGGGTGGCTTCCGCAACATCGATCGATATGGAATATGTTTTGCATACATTCTGATTATCAGAAACACACGTACGTCGAGTTGCAACGCCAAAAGATCCTCAGTTTGGGACTTGTAATTTCTCAAAGAAAATTATCACTCGCGGGGGTGTCAGGTTAAGGGTGGCTTCCGCGAAATCGATCGATATGAAATATTTTTCGCATACATTCTGATTATCAGAGTCACACGTACGTCGAGTTGCAACATCAAAGGATTTTTAGTTTGGGACTTGTAATTTTTCAAAGAAAATTATCACTTGCGGTGGTGTCAGGTGAAGGGTGGCTTCCGCAACCTTGATCGATATGACGAATTCTTTTCATACATTCTTATCATCGAAGAAACACGTACGTCGAGTTGCAACGCCGAGAGATTCTCAGTTTGGGACTTGTGATTTTTCAAAGAAAATTATCACTCACGGGGGTGTCAGGTTAAGGGTGGCTTCCGCAACATCGATCGGGATGTGATATTTTGTTCATAAATGCTGATCATCGGAGTAACACGTATGTCGATTCGCAACGCCGAAAGATCCTCAGTTTGGGACTTGTAATCTTTCAAAGAAAATTATCTTTTGCGGGGGTGTCAGGTTAAGATTGGCTTCCGCGACATCGATCGATATGAAATATTTTTTGCATACATTTTGATTATCAGAGTAACACGTACGTCAAGTTGCGACGCCAAAAGATTCTTAGTTTGGGACTTGTAATTTTTCAAAGAAAATTATCACTTGCGGTGGTGTCAGGTGAAGGGTGGCTTCCGCAACCTTGATCGATATGACGAATTTTTTTCATACATTCTTATCATCAAAGTAACACGTACGTCGAGTTGCAACGCCGAGAGATTCTCAGTTTGGGACTTGTAATATTTTAAAGAAAATTATCACTCGCGGGGGTGTCAGGTTAAGGGTGGCTTCCGCAACATCGATCGGGATGTGATATTTTGTTCATGAATGCTGATCATCGGAGTAACACGTATGTCGATTCGCAACGCCAAAAGATCCCTAGTTTGGAACTTGTAATTTATCAAAGAAAATTATCACTCGCGGGGGTGTCAGGTTGAGGGTGGCTTCCGCAACCTCGATCGGGATGCAATATTTTTTTTATACATTACGATCATCAGAGTAACACGTGAGTCGAATTGCAACGCCGAGCGATCTTTAGTTTGGGACTTGTAATCTTTCAAAGAAAGTTAATAATCGCAGGGGTGTCAGGTTAAGGGTTGCTTCCGCAACCTCAATCGATATAAAATATCTTTTTCATACATTCTGAGTATCAGAGTAACACGTATGTTGATTGGCAACGCCAAGAGATTCTTAGTTTGGGACTTGTGATTTTTTGAAGAAAATTATCACTTGCGGGGGTGTCAGGTTAAGGGTGGCTTCCGCAAGCTTGATCGATATGGAATATTCTTCTCATACATTCTGATCATCAGAGTAACACGTCTGTTGATTTGCAACGCCGAAAGATTCCCAGTTTGGGACTCGTAATTTTTCAAAGAAAATCATCACTCGCAGGGGTGTCAAGTTGAGGGTGGCTTCTGCAACCTCGATCGAAATGAGATATTCTTTCCATACATTCTGATCATCAGAGTAACACGTAAGTCAAGTTGCAACGCCCAGAGATTTTCAATTTGGGACTTGTAATTTCTCAAAGAAAATTATTACTCGCGGGGGTGTCAGGTTAAGGGTGGCTTCCACAACATCGATCGATATAAAATATTTTTTGCATACATTCTGATTATCAGAGTCACACGTACGTCGAGTTGCAACGCCAAGAGATTCTTAGTTTGGGACTTGTAATTTTTAGAAGAAAATTATCACTCGCAGGGGTGTCAGGTTGAGGGTGGCTTCTGCAACCTCGATCGGGATGCAATTTTTTTTTCATACATTCTGATCATCAGAGTAACACGTATGTCGAGTTGCAACGCCGAGAGATTTCTAGTTTGGGACTTGTGATTTTTGAAAAAAAATTATCACTCGCGGGGGTGTCAGGTTGAGGGTGGCTTCCGCAACCTCGATCAATATGAATTATTCTTTTCATACATTCTGATCATCAGAATAACACGTATGTCGATTCGCAACGCCGAAAGATCCTTAGTTTGGGACTTGTAATTTTTCAAAGAAAATTATCACTTGCGGGGGTGTCAGGTTAAGATTGGCTTCCGCAACATCGATCGATATGAAATATTTTTTGCATACATTTTGATTATCAGAGTAACACGTACGTCGAGTTGCGACGCCAAAAGATTCTTAGTTTGGGACTTGTAATTTTTCAAAGAAAATTATCACTTGCGGTGGTGTCAGGTGAAGGGTAGCTTCCGCAACCTCGATCAGAATGCAATATTTTTTCAATACATTTTCATCATCAAAGTAACACGTATGTCAATTTGCAACGCCAAAAGATTTCTAGTTTGGGACTCGTAATTTTTCAGAGAAAATTATCACTTGCGGGGGTGTCAGGTTAAGGGTGGCTTCCGCGACCTCAATCGATATGAAAAATTTTTTTTATACATTCTGATCATTAGAGTAACACGTATGTCGAGTTGCAACGCCGAGAGATTTCTAGTTTGGGACTAGTGATTTTTGAAGAAAATTAATAATCGCGGTGGTGTCAGGTTAAGGGTGGCTTCCGCAACCTCGATCGATATGAAATATTCTTTTCATACATTCTAATCATCAGAATAACACGTATGTCGATTTGCAACGCCAAAAGATCCCTAGTTTGGAACTTGTGATTTTTTGAAGAAAATTATCACTTGCGGGGGTGTCAGGTTAAGGGTGGCTTCCGCAACCTTAATCGAAATGAAATATTCTTTTCATACATTCTGATCATCAGAGTAACACGTCTGTTGATTTGCAGCGCCGAAAGATTCCCAGTTTGGGACTTGTAATTTTCAAAGAAAATTATCACTCGCAGGGGTGTCAAGTTGAGGGTGGCTTCTGCAACCTCGATCGAGATGAAATATTCTTTTTATACATTCTGATCATCAGAGTAACACGTAAGTCAAGTTGCAACGCCCAGAGATTTTCAATTTGGGACTTGTAATTTCTCAAAGAAAATTATCACTCGCGGGGGTGTCAGGTTAAGGGTGGCTTCCGCAACATCGATCGATATGGAATATGTTTTGCATACATTCTGATTATCAGAGTCACACGTACGTCGAGTTGCAACGCCAAAAGATCCTCAGTTTGGGACTTGTAATTTCTCAAAGAAAATTATCACTCGCGGGGGTGTCAGGTTAAGGGTGGCTTCCGCAACATCGATCGATATGAAATATTTTTTGCATACATTCTGATTATCAAAGTCACACGTACGTCGAGTTGCAACATCAAAGGATTTTTAGTTTGGGACTTGTAATTTTTCAAAGAAAATTATCACTTGCGGTGGTGTCAGGTGAAGGGTGGCTTCCGCAACCTTGATCGATATGACGAATTTTTTTCATACATTCTTATCATCGAAGTAACACGTACGTCGAGTTGCAACGCCGAGAGATTCTCAGTTTGGGACTTGTAATTTTTTAAAGAAAATTATCACTCGCGGGGGTGTCAGGTTAAGGGTGGCTTCCGCAACATCGATCGGGATGTGATATTTTGTTCATGAATGCTGATCATCGGAGTAACACGTATGTCGATTCGCAACGCCAAAAGATTCCCAGTTTGGGACTTGTAATGTTTCAAAGAAAATTATCACTCGCAGGGGTGTCAGGTTGAGGGTGGCTTCTGCAACCTCGATCGAAATGAAATATTCTTTTCATACATTCTGATCATCAGAGTAACACGTACGTCGAGTTGCAACGCCGAGAGATTCTTAATTTGGGACTTGTAATTTTTCAAAGAAAATTATCACTCGCGGGGGTGTCAGGTTGAGGTTGGCTTCCGCAACCTCGATCGATATAAAATATTTTTTTCATACATTCTGATCATCAGAATGACACGTATGTCGATTCGCAACGCCGAAAGATCTCTATCTTGGGACTTGTAATTTTTCAAAGAAAATTATCACTCGCGGGGGTGTTAGGTTGAGGGTGGCTTCCGCAACCTCGATCGATATGGATTATTTTTTTCATACATTCTGATCATCAGAATAACACGTATGTCGATTTGCAACGCCAAAAGATCCCTAGTTTGGGACTCGTAATTTTTCAAAGAAAATTATCACTCGCAGGGGTGTCAGGTTGAGGGTGGCTCCCGCAACCTCGATCGAAATGAAATATTCTTTTCATACATTTTGATCATCAGAGTAATACGTATGTCGATTTGCAACGCCGAGAGATCTTTAGTTTGGGACTTGTGATTTTTTGAAGAAAATTATCACTTGCGGGGGTGTCAGGTTAAGGGTGGCTTCCGCAAGCTTGATCGATATGGAATATTCTTTTCATACATTCTGATCATCAGAGTAACACGTCTGTTGATTTGCAACGCCGAAAGATTCCCAGTTTGGGACTCGTAATTTTTCAAAGAAAATCATCACTCGCAGGGGTGTCAAGTTGAGGGTGGCTTCTGCAACCTCGATCGAAATGAGATATTCTTCTCATACATTCTGATCATCAAAATAACACGTAAGTCAAGTTGCAACGCCCAGAGATTTTCAATTTGGGACTTGTAATTTCTCAAAGAAAATTATCACTCGCGGGGGTGTCAGGTTAAGGGTGGCTTCCACAACATTGATCGATATGAAATATTTTTTGCATACATTCTGATCATCAGAGTCACACGTACGTCAAGTTGCAACGCCAAGAGATTCTTAGTTTGGGACTTGTAATTTTTCAAAGAAAATTATCACTTGCGGGGGTGTCAGGTTAAGATTGGCTTCCGCAACCTCGATCAATATGAATTATTTTTTTCATACATTCTGATCATCAGAATAACACGTATGTCGATTCGCAACGCCGAAAGATCCTTAGTTTGGGACTTGTAATTTTTCAAAGAAAATTATCACTTGCGGAGGTGTCAGGTTAAGATTGGCTTCCGCAACATCGATCGATATGAAATATTTTTTGCATACATTTTGATTATCAGAGTAACACGTACGTCGAGTTGCGACGCCAAAAGATTCTTAGTTTGGGACTTGTAATTTTTCAAAGAAAATTATCACTTGCGGTGGTGTCAGGTGAAGGGTAGCTTCCGCAACCTCGATCAGAATGCAATATTTTTTCAATACATTTTCATCATCAAAGTAACACGTATGTCAATTTGCAACGCCAAAAGATTTCTAGTTTGGGACTCGTAATTTTTCAGAGAAAATTATCACTTGCGGGGGTGTCAGGTTAAGGGTGGCTTTCGCGACCTCAATCGATATGAAAAATTTTTTTCATACATTCTGATCATTAGAGTAACACGTATGTCGAGTTGCAACGCCGAGAGATTTCTAGTTTGGGACTAGTGATTTTTGAAGAAAATTAATAATCGCGGTGGTGTCAGGTTAAGGGTGGCTTCCGCAACCTCGATCAATATGAAATATTTTTTTCATACATTCTGATCATCAGAATAACACGTATGTCGATTTGCAACGCCAAAAGATCCCTAGTTTGGAACTTGTGATTTTTTGAAGAAAATTATCACTTGCGGGGGTGTCAGGTTAAGGGTGGCTTCCGCAACCTTAATCGAAATGAAATATTCTTTTCATACATTCTGATCATCAGAGTAACACGTCTGTTGATTTGCAACGCCGAAAGATTCCCAGTTTGGGACTTGTAATTTTCAAAGAAAATTATCACTCGCAGGGGTGTCAAGTTGAGGGTGGCTTCTGCAACCTCGATCGAAATGAAATATTCTTTTTATACATTCTGATCATCAGAGTAACACGTAAGTCAAGTTGCAACGCCCAGAGATTTTCAATTTGGGACTTGTAATTTCTCAAAGAAAATTATCACTCGCGGGGGTGTCAGGTTAAGGATGGCTTCCGCAACATCGATCGATATGGAATATGTTTTGCATACATTCTGATTATCAGAGTCACACGTACGTCGAGTTGCAACGCCAAAAGATCCTCAGTTTGGGACTTGTAATTTCTCAAAGAAAATTATCACTCGCGGGGGTGTCAGGTTAAGGGTGGCTTCCGCAACATCGATCGATATGAAATATTTTTTGCATACATTCTGATTATCAGAGTCACACGTACGTCGAGTTGCAACATCAAAGGATTTTTAGTTTGGGACTTGTAATTTTTCAAAGAAAATTATCACTTGCGGTGGTGTCAGGTGAAGGGTGGCTTCCGCAACCTTGATCGATATGACGAATTTTTTTCATACATTCTTATCATCGAAGTAACACGTACGTCGAGTTGCAACGCCGAGAGATTCTCAGTTTGGGACTTGTAATTTTTCAAAGAAAATTATCACTCACGGGGGTGTCAGGTTAAGGGTGGCTTCCGCAACATCGATCGGGATGTGATATTTTGTTCATAGATGCTGATCATCGGAGTAACACGTATGTCGATTCGCAACGCCGAAAGATCCTCAGTTTGGGACTTGTAATTTTTCAAAGAAAATTATCTTTTGCGGGGGTGTCAGGTTAAGATTGGCCTCCGCGACATCGATCGATATGAAATATTTTTTGCATACATTTTGATTATCAGAGTAACACGTACGTCGAGTTGCGACGCCAAAAGATTCTTAGTTTGGGACTTGTAATTTTTCAAAGAAAATTATCACTTGCGGTGGTGTCAGGTGAAGGGTGGCTTCCGCAACCTTGATCGATATGACGAATTTTTTTCATACATTCTTATCATCAAAGTAACACGTACGTCGAGTTGCAACGCCGAGAGATTCTCACTTTGGGACTTGTAATTTTATAAAGAAAATTATCACTTGCGGGGGTGTCAGGTTAAGGGTGGCTTCCGCAACATCGATCGGGATGTGATATTTTGTTCATGAATGCTGATCATCGGAGTAACACGTATGTCGATTCGCAACGCCAAAAGATTCCCAGTTTGGGACTTGTAATTTTTCAAAGAAAATTATCACTCGCAGGGGTGTCAGGTTGAGGGTGGCTTCTGCAACCTCGATCGAAATGAAATATTCTTTTCATACATTCTGATCATCAGAGTAACACGTACGTCGAGTTGCAACGCCGAGAGATTCTTAATTTGGGACTTGTAATTTTTCAAAGAAAATTATCACTCGCGGGGGTGTTAGGTTGAGGGTGGCTCCCGCAACCTCGATCGAAATGAAATATTCTTTTCATACATTCTGATCATCAGAGTAATACGTATGTCGATTTGCAACGCCGAGAGATCTTTAGTTTGGGACTTGTGATTTTTTGAAGAAAATTATCACTTGCGGGGGTGTCAGGTTAAGGGTGGCTTCCGCAAGCTTGATCGATATGGAATATTCTTTTCATACATTCTGATCATCAGAGTAACACGTCTGTTGATTTGCAACGCCGAAAGATTCCCAGTTTGGGACTCGTAATTTTTCAAAGAAAATCATCACTCGCAGGGGTGTCAAGTTGAGGGTGGCTTCTGCAACCTCGATCGAAATGAGATATTCTTCTCATACATTCTGATCATCAAAATAACACGTAAGTCAAGTTGCAACGCCCAGAGATTTTCAATTTGGGACTTGTAATTTCTCAAAGAAAATTATCACTCGCGGGGGTGTCAGGTTAAGGGTGGCTTCCACAACATTGATCGATATGAAATATTTTTTGCATACATTCTGATCATCAGAGTCACACGTACGTCGAGTTGCAACGCCAAGAGATTCTTAGTTTGGGACTTGTAATTTTTCAAAGAAAATTATCACTCGCGGGGGTGTTAGGTTGAGGGTGGCTTCCGCAACCTCGATCGATATGGATTATTTTTTTCATACATTCTGATCATCAGAGTAACACGTATGTCGAGTTGCAACGCCAAGAGATTTCTAGTTTGGGACTTGTGATTTTTGAAAAAAAATTATCACTCGCGAGGGTGTCAGGTTAAGGGTGGCTTCCGCAACCTTGATCGATATGAAATATTCTTCTCATACATTCTGATCATCAGAGTAACACGTCTGTTGATTTGCAACGCCGAAAGATTCCCAGTTTGGGACTTGTAATTTTTCAAAGAAAATTATCACTCGCAGGGGTGTCAGGTTGAGGGTGGCTTCTGCAACCTCGATCGAAATGAATATTCTCCTCATTCATTCTGATCATCAGAGTAACACGTACGTCGAGTTGCAACGCCGAGAGATTCTTAATTTGGGACTTGTAATTTTTCAAAGAAAATTATCACTCGCGGGGGTGTCAGGTTGAGGGTGGCTTCCGCAACCTCGATCAATATGAATTATTCTTTTCATACATTCTGATCATCAGAATAACACGTATGTCGATTCACAACGCCGAAAGATCCTTAGTTTGGGACTTGTAATTTTTCAAAGAAAATTATCACTTGCGGTGGTGTCAGGTGAAGGGTAGCTTCCGCAACCTCGATCAGAATGCAATATTTTTTCAATACATTTTCATCATCAAAGTAACACGTATGTCAATTTGCAACGCCAAAAGATTTCTAGTTTGGGACTCGTAATTTTTCAGAGAAAATTATCACTTGCGGGGGTGTCAGGTTAAGGGTGGCTTTCGCGACCTCAATCGATATGAAAAATTTTTTTCATACATTCTGATCATTAGAGTAACACGTATGTCGAGTTGCAACGCCGAGAGATTTCTAGTTTGGGACTAGTGATTTTTGAAGAAAATTAATAATCGCGGTGGTGTCAGGTTAAGGGTGGCTTCCGCAACCTCGATCAATATGAAATATTTTTTTCATACATTCTGATCATCAGAATAACACGTATGTCGATTTGCAACGCCAAAAGATCCCTAGTTTGGAACTTGTGATTTTTTGAAGAAAATTATCACTTGCGGGGGTGTCAGGTTAAGGGTGGCTTCCGCAACCTTAATCGAAATGAAATATTCTTTTCATACATTCTGATCATCAGAGTAACACGTCTGTTGATTTGCAACGCCGAAAGATTCCCAGTTTGGGACTTGTAATTTTCAAAGAAAATTATCACTCGCAGGGGTGTCAAGTTGAGGGTGGCTTCTGCAACCTCGATCGAAATGAAATATTCTTTTTATACATTCTGATCATCAGAGTAACACGTAAGTCAAGTTGCAACGCCCAGAGATTTTCAATTTGGGACTTGTAATTTCTCAAAGAAAATTATCACTCGCGGGGGTGTCAGGTTAAGGGTGGCTTCCGCAACATCGATCGATATGGAATATGTTTTGCATACATTCTGATTATCAGAGTCACACGTACGTCGAGTTGCAACGCCAAAAGATCCTCAGTTTGGGACTTGTAATTTCTCAAAGAAAATTATCACTCGCGGGGGTGTCAGGTTAAGGGTGGCTTCCGCAACATCGATCGATATGAAATATTTTTTGCATACATTCTGATTATCAGAGTAACACGTACGTCGAGTTGCAACGCCAAAAGATTTTTAGTTTGGGACTTGTGATTTTTCAAAGAAAATTATCACTTGCGGTGGTGTCAGGTGAAGGGTGGCTTCCGCAACCTTGATCGATATGACGAATTTTTTTCATACATTCTTATCATCGAAGTAACACGTACGTCGAGTTGCAACGCCGAGAGATTCTCAGTTTGGGACTTGTAATTTTTCAAAGAAAATTATCACTCACGGGGGTGTCAGGTTAAGGGTGGCTTCCGCAACATCGATCGGGATGTGATATTTTGTTCATAGATGCTGATCATCGGAGTAACACGTATGTCGATTCGCAACGCCGAAAGATCCTCAGTTTGGGACTTGTAATTTTTCAAAGAAAATTATCTTTTGCGGGGGTGTCAGGTTAAGATTGGCCTCCGCGACATCGATCGATATGAAATATTTTTTGCATACATTTTGATTATCAGAGTAACACGTACGTCGAGTTGCGACGCCAAAAGATTCTTAGTTTGGGACTTGTAATTTTTCAAAGAAAATTATCACTTGCGGTGGTGTCAGGTGAAGGGTGGCTTCCGCAACCTTGATCGATATGACGAATTTTTTTCATACATTCTTATCATCAAAGTAACACGTACGTCGAGTTGCAACGCCGAGAGATTCTCACTTTGGGACTTGTAATTTTATAAAGAAAATTATCACTTGCGGGGGTGTCAGGTTAAGGGTGGCTTCCGCAACATCGATCGGGATGTGATATTTTGTTCATGAATGCTGATCATCGGAGTAACACGTATGTCGATTCGCAACGCCAAAAGATTCCCAGTTTGGGACTTGTAATTTTTCAAAGAAAATTATCACTCGCAGGGGTGTCAGGTTGAGGGTGGCTTCTGCAACCTCGATCGAAATGAAATATTCTTTTCATACATTCTGATCATCAGAGTAACACGTACGTCGAGTTGCAACGCCGAGAGATTCTTAATTTGGGACTTGTAATTTTTCAAAGAAAATTATCACTCGCGGGGGTGTTAGGTTGAGGGTGGCTCCCGCAACCTCGATCGAAATGAAATATTCTTTTCATACATTCTGATCATCAGAGTAATACGTATGTCGATTTGCAACGCCGAGAGATCTTTAGTTTGGGACTTGTGATTTTTTGAAGAAAATTATCACTTGCGGGGGTGTCAGGTTAAGGGTGGCTTCCGCAAGCTTGATCGATATGGAATATTCTTTTCATACATTCTGATCATCAGAGTAACACGTCTGTTGATTTGCAACGCCGAAAGATTCCCAGTTTGGGACTCGTAATTTTTCAAAGAAAATCATCACTCGCAGGGGTGTCAAGTTGAGGGTGGCTTCTGCAACCTCGATCGAAATGAGATATTCTTCTCATACATTCTGATCATCAAAATAACACGTAAGTCAAGTTGCAACGCCCAGAGATTTTCAATTTGGGACTTGTAATTTCTCAAAGAAAATTATCACTCGCGGGGGTGTCAGGTTAAGGGTGGCTTCCACAACATTGATCGATATGAAATATTTTTTGCATACATTCTGATCATCAGAGTCACACGTACGTCAAGTTGCAACGCCAAGAGATTCTTAGTTTGGGACTTGTAATTTTTCAAAGAAAATTATCACTCGCGGGGGTGTTAGGTTGAGGGTGGCTTCCGCAACCTTGATCGATATGGATTATTTTTTTCATACATTCTGATCATCAGAGTAACACGTATGTCGAGTTGCAACGCCGAGAGATTTCTAGTTTGGGACTTGTGATTTTTGAAAAAAAATTATCACTCGCGAGGGTGTCAGGTTAAGGGTGGCTTCCGCAACCTTGATCGATATGAAATATTCTTCTCATACATTCTGATCATCAGAGTAACACGTCTGTTGATTTGCAACGCCGAAAGATTCCCAGTTTGGGACTTGTAATTTTTCAAAGAAAATTATCACTCGCAGGGGTGTCAGGTTGAGGGTGGCTTCTGCAACCTCGATCGAAATGAATATTCTCCTCATTCATTCTGATCATCAGAGTAACACGTACGTCGAGTTGCAACGCCGAGAGATTCTTAATTTGGGACTTGTAATTTTTCAAAGAAAATTATCACTCGCGGGGGTGTCAGGTTGAGGGTGGCTTCCGCAACCTCGATCAATATGAATTATTCTTTTCATACATTCTGATCATCAGAATAACACGTATGTCGATTCACAACGCCGAAAGATCCTTAGTTTGGGACTTGTAATTTTTCAAAGAAAATTATCACTTGCGGGGGTGTCAGGTTAAGATTGGCTTCCGCAACATCGATCGATATGAAATATTCTTTGCATACATTTTGATTATCAGAGTAACACGTACGTCGAGTTGCGACGCCAAAAGATTCTTAGTTTGGGACTTGTAATTTTTCAAAGAAAATTATCACTTGCGGTGGTGTCAGGTGAAGGGTAGCTTCCGCAACCTCGATCAGAATGCAATATTTTTTTAATACATTTTCATCATCGAAGTAACACGTATGTCAATTCGCAACGCCAAAAGATTCCTAGTTTGGGACTCGTAATTTTTCAGAGAAAATTATCACTTGCGGGGGTGTCAGGTTAAGGGTGGCTTCCGCGACCTCAATCGATACGAAAAATTTTTTTCATACATTCTGATCATTAGAGTAACACGTATGTCGATTTGCAACGCCGAGAGATCTTTAGTTTGGGACTTGTGATTTTTTGAAGAAAATTATCACTCGCGGGGGTGTCAGGTTAAGGGTGGCTTCCGCAAGCTTGATCGATATGGAATATTTTTCTCATACATTCCGATCATCAGAGTAACACGTCTGTTGATTTGCAACGCCGAAAGATTCCCAGTTTGGGACTTGTAATTTTTCAAAGAAAATCATCACTCGCAGGGGTGTCAAGTTGAGGGTGGCTTCTGCAACCTCGATCAAAATGAGATATTTTTTTCATACATTCTGATCATCAGAGTAACACGTGAGTCAAGTTGCAACGCCCAGAGATTTTCAATTTGGGACTTGTAATTTCTCAAAGAAAATTATCACTCGCGGGGGTGTCAGGTTAAGGGTGGCTTCCACAACATCGATCGATATGGAATATTTTTTGCATACATTCTGATTATCAGAGTCACACGTACGTCGAGTTGCAACGCCAAGAGATTCTTAGTTTGGGACTTGTAATTTTTCAAAGAAAATTATCACTTGCAGGGGTGTCAGGTTGAGGGTCGCTTCTGCAACCTCGATCGGGATGCAATTTTTTTTTCATACATTCTGATCATCAGAGTAACGCGTATGTCGAGTTGCAACGCCGAGAGATTCCTAGTTTGGGACTTGTGATTTTTGAAAAAAAATTATCACTCGCGGGGGTGTCAGGTTAAGGGTGGCTTCCGCAACCTTGATCGATATGGAATATTCTTCTCATACATTCTGATCATCAGAGTAACACGTCTGTTGATTTGCAACGCCGAAAGATTCCCAGTTTGGGACTTGTAATTTTTCAAAGAAAATTATCACTCGCAGGGGTGTCAGGTTGAGGGTGGCTTCTGCAACCTCGATCGAAATGAAATATTCTTTTCATACATTCTGATCATCAGAGTAACACGTACGTCGAGTTGCAACGCCGAAAGATTCTTAATTTGGGACTTGTAATTTTTCAAAGAAAATTATCACTCGCGGGGGTGTCAGGTTGAGGTTGGCTTCCGCAACCTCGATCAATATAAAATATTCTTTTCATACATTCTGATCATCAGAATGACAAATGTCGATTCGCAACGCCGAAAGATCTCTATCTTGGGACTTGTAATTTTTCAAAGAAAATTATCACTCGCGGGGGTGTTAGGTTGAGGGTGGCTTCCGCAACCTCGATCGGAATGAAATATTCTTTTCATACATTCTGATCATCAGAATAACACGTATGTCGATTTGCAACGCCAAAAGATCCCTAGTTTGGAACTTGTAATTTATCAAAGAAAATTATCACTCGCGGGGGTGTCAGGTTGAGGGTGGCTTCCGCAACCTCGATCGGGATGCAATATTTTTTTTATACATTACGATCATCAGAGTAACACGTGAGTCGATTTGCAACGCCGAGCGATCTTTAGTTTGGGACTTGTAATCTTTCAAAGAAAGTTAATAATCGCAGGGGTGTCAG
Organism: Athalia rosae; assembly: GCF_917208135.1. Lineage (NCBI taxonomy): Eukaryota > Metazoa > Arthropoda > Insecta > Hymenoptera > Athaliidae > Athalia > Athalia rosae. The sequence goes on from NC_064028.1 coordinate 13,344,752, forward strand.
GTTAAGGGTTGCTTCCGCAACCTCAATCGATATATAATATTTTTTTCATACATTCTGATTATCAGAGTAACACGTATGTTGATTGGCAACGCCAAGAGATTCTTAGTTTGGGACTTGTGATTTTTTGAAGAAAATTATCACTCGCGGGGGTGTCAGGTTAAGGGCCGCTCCCGCAACCTCGATCGGGATGCAATATTTTTTTCATACATTCTGATCATCAGAGTAACACGTATGTCAAATTGCAACGCCCAGAGATTTTCAATTTGGGACTTGTAATTTCTCAAAGAAAATTATCACTCGCGGGGGTGTCAGGTTAAGGGTGGCTTCCGCAATATCGATCGATATGAAATATTTTTTGCATACATTCTGATTATCAGATTCAAACGTACGTCGAGTTGCAACGCCAAGAAATTCTTAGTTTGGGACTTGTAATTTTTCAAAGAAAATTATCACTCGCGGGGGTGTCAGGTTAAGGGTGGCTTGCGCAACATCGATCGGGATGTGATATTCTGTTCATGATTGCTGATCATCGGAGTAACACGTATGTCGATTCGCAACGCCGAAAGATCCTTAGTTTGGGACTTGTAATTTTTCAAAGAAAATTATCACTTGCGGGGGTGTCATGTTAAGGGTGGCTTCCGCATCATCGATCGATATTAAATATTCTTTGCATACATTTTGATTATCAGAGTAACACGTCCGTCGATTTGCAACGCCAAAAGATCGCTAGTTTGGAACTTGTAATTTTTCAAAGAAAATTATCACTCGCGGGGGTGTCAGGTTGAGGGTGGCTTCCGCAACCTTGATCGGAATGCAATATTTTTTTTATACATTATGATCATCAGGGTAACACGTGAGTCGATTTGCAACGCCAAACGATCTTTAGTTTGGGACTTGTAATCTTTCAAAGAAAGTAAATAATCGCAGGGGTGTCAGGTTGAGGGTTGCTTCCGCAACCTCAATCGATAGAAAATATTCTTTTTATACATCCTGATTATCAAAGTAACACGTATGTTGATTGGCAACGCCGAGAGATTCTTAGTTTGGGACTTGTGATTTTTTGAAGAAAATTATCACTCGCGGGGGTGTCAGGTTAAGGGTGGCTCCCGCAACCTCGATCGGGATGCAATATTTTTTTCATCCATTCTGATTATCAGAGTAACACGTATGTCAAGTTGCAACGCCGAGAGATTTCTAGTTTGGGACTTGTGATTTTTGAAGAAAATTATCACTCGCGGGGGTGTCAGGTTAAGGGTGGCTTCCGCAACCTTGATCGATATGGAATATTCTTCTCATACATTCTGATCATCAGAGTAACACGTCTGTTGATTTGCAACGCCGAAAGATTCCCAGTTTGGGACTTGTAATTTTTCAAAGAAAATTATCACTCGCAGGGGTGTCAGGTTGAGGGTGGCTTCTGCAACCTCGATCGGGATGCAATTTCTTTTCCATACATTCTGATCATCAGAGTAACACGTATGTCGAGTTGCAACGCCGAGAGGTTTCTAGTTTGGGACTTGTGATTTTTGAAAAAAAATTATCACTCGCGGGGGTGTCAGGTTAAGGGTGGCTTCCGCAACCTTGATCGATATGAAATATTCTTCTCATACATTCTGATCATCAGAGTAACACGTCTGTTGATTTGCAACGCCGAAAGATTCCCAGTTTGGGACTTGTAATTTT